>NW_009721231.1:85959-102193 GCF_000703405.1 Apaloderma vittatum
TAACTGCTTTGCTGGGCTGAGGCCAAAGTGCTCAGTTCTCTATACACATATCGAAACATAATAATTCACACACAGTTAGTTAGAAAATCACTGCAGAGTGTAAAATAAATTGGAACAGATTTTCCCCAGATTTTGGCCATGAAACACTACAAAATTCTACCAGCTCTGAATATAGTTTATAAATTAACGGAATTCAGTTCGTCAACATATGCCATAGAAAATATCTGATTTATACACAAAGTTACTTCACATGCACATTTTTTTCTCTCCCTCTCACGCACACACACAAAACTTGAACCTGCTTGACTCTGGTTCTTGCAAGCTATGTTCCTCAGCAAACATCATAACTTACAGGTTCTTCTAGAGTTCAGAAAATCTGGGCAAATTGCTAAGCAAAAGTTCATGATACTTGAAAGCTCTTCAAATACATTTGTGGGGGGAAGCTGTACAGAAGTTTACCAGCAGTTTGCAGATGAGCACAAACAAGGCAGAGATGCAAACACGAGAGCAGCCTAGCAGGGCCAGACCAAAGGTCTGAGTTCTTGCTATACCAGGTGCTCAGATAAGGGCACAAGAACAGGGCAAATGTATCGTGGCATTTATATGCCCCAAGTCTATTCACTTCCAACAACTGGCAGCTCAGGTCTTCCTAAGCCAGAAGTGATATACTGATATTTAAAAGTACATTTTTTTTTAAAATTATTTTAATTTCATAATTTTGTCTAGTCTCTTTTTTAATCTACATAAATGTCTGGCACTCACAAAATCCCATGGCAAGGAGTTTCACAGCTTAATCCAGTCAATGAAGGAGTACCACCAAACACTTGTTTGAACATGTTGTGAACATGTTGCTTGCTCATTGTCTCGTGCAAGACCTAGGGGCAGAAAAACGAAACAGCAGTTTGTTACTCACCTTCCCTGTGCCATTCAGGATTTTACATTCTAATGTAACATCCTGCCTCTCCCAGCTCTTTTCTTAGCTGAAAAATCCTCCTCAATCTAATCATTCCCCTGTAACATTCTTTGTACAGAGGAAGAGATGATGTGCTGGAAGAGGCACTATGTCTGCTTCAACAGGGTTCTTCCAGGGGAGTTTGAACTCCCAGGCTAATGAGACCTGGATGAAGAGATTTTGCCAAGTTGTGATGGCTTAAGCTCCTCGTGCATCTACTGTCTGCATACTCTTAGTTGTGAACTATAAAATAACATCGTACATGAATGGCAAACGCAAACTGTCCTTCTTTTTACTGCTTGAATGAGAGAACCCTTAAGGGAACAAAAATGTCTCAAAATTGCTTTTGTGAAGTGTTCTGCTGGCTCCAAGAACAAGAGCTTTTGTCTCTCTTTTTGTATCATTTGAGGCATAGCAGTAGAAAGACTTAATAGTAGAGGTGAGGCCAGTTTATTCCTTGACATATTTACTTCAAACTTTCTCTATCGGGTTTTGTGCCGTTTGTGAGTGCATATGCGTGTGCAACTTCATTGTACCCTACTAATGTTTAGGCAAAAGAACTGGTCAAAAAATAGTATGACTACTAAAGCCTGGATTATGCAGTTCAGATGAGTAGCTGAAAACAAACAGAATAAATAAACAATGAAAAAAAAATCAGCTTCTTTATGTGATGCTAAAATTTCTCTTAGCAGAATGTTGCGCATATTCAAAACTGCAAGATTACCTCCAGCTTCGATAGCTGGTATTCACACATGCTTCCAGATGGTCTTCTCCTCTGATAAAGACAGTTATTGTTATCCTGCTTTGCATTTCTCATAAGCTGCGCTTATTGCTGCATTTGTTCTCACAGCATTTGTTCAAGTCTGCAAGGCCTAAATTTTGTGTTTGACTACAATGCTTTGAGACCATGAGATGTGTCACTAAAACTCCTGGAGGAACAGAGGCTAATGCACTGCCTTTATTTGCAAGTGTGTTTCTTTATGAACCTCGGTTAATTCAGCACTGAAATGGAATGAAATCTTGTCTCCATGAATGTCAGCAGCAAAACTCACTCTGACATCAAGGATTTCAGGAATCTACTGACATCTTGACTTCTTCTGCCCTGCCAAGGGAAATCTGGCTGTGCTGATGTCTGTAAAATGAGGAGTGAGATAGAAACACAAGGATTCAGCCTCAAACTTGGTGCTGCTCTATTGGAATCTGTAACTCTTACACTGTGTCTCCTAACAAGCATTCTTCCTCCTTTTTTTCTTGGCAGCTTCTGAGTGTTTCTGGCGTGCCCGAGCCGGGCGAGCACTGCCTATGCATCCAAATGTACCAGGTGCAGTGTGCCTGCACTGGGATGTTGATGAATGTTGGCATCAGGAGATTGGCAAGGGAAGAGCCCCGTAAGAAAAGCCTTTTCTTTAAAAAAGTTGGTGCTCCATGGCTGAGGGACAGACTTTAGTGCACGCCCAATGGTTTGATGGCTTTCTCATCATTGTGCCTGAGAATTTGTGTCCTACTGTCCAAAGTGCTCGTTTAAACTTTGCGTGATGGTCTGGAAGTGCCAGTGATGCAAAACATGGGCTTGGAGGTCCCCTTGGTTTCTGTTCTTCCTTCTCCAATGCCTGGGAATCCAGCTTAATGCACCTGACTGTGAGTCTCTGGAATAAGTCTCTGCTGTCCTACATGAATAACAAAATCCCATCAGCTTTTTTCATAGGTTTCACCTTAATTTCCTTAGTTGACACATAAATAGTGTTGCTATCCTCTGCTCTAGCTGTGGCTCTGCTTCCTTTATGCAATGTATAAATACAAATATATTCCTCTTGCATTAAGAAATATACCATAAATATTACAAATTGAAAGGTAGGACAGTTCAGCTCAAAGGTACCAGTGGGTCGCACAGATATGTTCTTACAAGACTCCAGGCCAGGCCAGACTTGGTGTCACTAACCATCATTAGCACTCGGAGCTTAGACAATGGCACGTTTAAAGTACATGGGTGGCTTCAATCCATTTCCTCGTGGGCAAGTGTCCACATGACAAAAGCACCGCCGGAGCTGACAGTAATTGGTCCACTGGCAGATTACCCAGAGCAACCGATGGAGAAGAACCCAAGACAGGGACGCTCTCATGTTTCCTGGACAGCATTTCCTAGACAGGTTTGTGACAAACTGATCGGTAATCCAGCTGTCCTGCCACTTGGCCTGTACTGCTAAGGTGTTAGCATGGCACCTTTCCCATTCCCTAAAGACATGTTTAATCTTTGACAAGGTACAGTGTTTGATAGTAGCGCTGTTTACATGTGCATGTGCTTAGTTTAGCTGAGGTGTGCTGTGCTGTTAATGCCATTTCAAACACTGAATGGTTTTCTGAACTCTTTCACTAGCCTTTTACTGCTGAAAAGAGAGAAAAATGGCCACATTTTAATCACTAAGTCCTATTTTTTTAGCGATAACTCTTTCCACAAAGATACAGTCTATGAAATTCTTTAGTCACAAGAAATAAAGCCAATGATTGATTTGTATTCTGCAATGCACCCTCTGGCTAAAACCAAGTTATAAGTACCAAATGGTTGAGACGGGGCTTGTGAAAGGGCAGTTATGTGAGTGGCACTAGAAGAAAAATGTTAATAAAGGGCAGTCCATTGAACTGAGGTTAAATACTTTCATATTTCTCAACCAACTCAGAAATGTCCCTGAATTCTCATTAAAAAATGTTCTTCATAATCTGATGTTTTACCTCATTAAGGAAGGGGGATCTTGAGGATCAAGAAATATCCCTTTTTTGAGGAGAAATAAGTGTAACAGGGATATAGCTTTAAAAAAATCCTTTATTCCTGTCATTTTATTTAAGCATTTAACTCTCCTTTGTATTCATTTATGTTTGAGAGCACCAGGGTAAAGGTTCTCTGGGGTTCCTGGCACAGGGGCCATCACAGTGGGGCAAGGGGGCAGCTGTGCCTGTGGGGAGGAGAGGATGGCTCAGGTGACCCAAATGGCCCAATCACAGTGTTCCTGCCCATGGTGCTCAGTATATAAGGGTCCCTGAGAAGAGCCCTGGGGACTTCAGTGTTGCTCTGCTGTGAGGACTGCCATTGGCTGTCTGTCTGTTCGTCCTCTCTCCCTGTGCTGCTGATGTTCCTGTTTCCACGCTGCAGAGGAGCACCATTCATCAGGACAGGTTGTCTTGCCCTGCCTCCGCAGGTGGGAATGGTGCAGCTCCTTTTCTGTGTTTTTGGGCTATCATCAGGACTCTGGGCTCAGGTACTTCTGTCTGCTGCACAGTCCAGTCTGGGATTTTTTTCTTGTCAGGGTCTGGTTGTCATCTGGGGGGCCCAGGTTCCATATTAGCATATTCTTTTGTAGCTTTGACTATATTTATATAGTTGTATTATATATCATTGTTATTGTTAGTATTATTTTTTCAGCCTCCAGGTTTCTCTCCCTGGTTCCCCTGTTATCCTCCCCTGGGAGAGTGGTGGGGGATCACAGAGAGCATCTCTCTAAGTCTAGTGGCTGGTCCAGCCTTAAACTTTGACAGTTTGTCTGGGCTTTATTTTATTTTTGAAGTCTGAGATTTTTTAAATGAATGAACTTAAAGAAGTTTGGAGGCTTGTCCCTTACTGTGTGCAGGCTCATTTGTGCTCCTGAGGCAGAGCTGAGTCAAGAGGGCAGCCGATCTTCCGATTGTCGTTTTGGACACCAGCTCTGCTTACGTGTCCTTTCTCACCCCAGTGCCCTCTGAGGCATCCACTGGAAACAGGCAGCGTCTAGTCCCAAATAGAGGCTTTGAGGTTTTCCAGACTGGTCTGGAAGTCTTAGAGAAACAAAACCCTGCCAGGTATGGAATCACAGAATTGTTTAGGTTGAAAAAGACCTTTTAGATTATCAAGTCCAACTCTATATTCCGGTACAATACTGCTTCCAGGTTAAAAATGGCCAAAATCCTAATATACTGGGAAAGGACTTTACAAAACTTAACAAAAACCTGCAGGTGTTTGAGTTTTGGTTTGGGATGTCATCGAGCTTGGCCAATCAAGAGTTAGCTCACAGGATTTTATACTAGGCACATAGTGCAAAGCTTGGGTTTAATCCAGATCATTGTGTGCCTCACTGGTGGGATTTTGGCACTTTGTTGTTCTAGTTTTCAGCTGTGCCACTCAGTACAACCTGGGCTTTGGAACGCTTTGAGGATGCTAACACCTCATCTCTAATTTAAGCACTTAGGAAGTTCCAGGAAATTTTGCTTTGTATTATCATTTGCCAAGGGAAATGACTAATAAAAATGCTGTGAATTGACAAGATGAGCCTAGCATAAGGATGTGTGTGTGTTAGTGAGAAGCTCTGCAACGGATAGGGGAACGTACCTGAGTGGAGATTCCCACTCTGTGGCAAGCAAAGCTGTGACACGATAGAGCAAATAGACTGATCTCCAATAAGCTGTTGCAAGGATGGTGTCTCCCTCCTTAAGAAGGGGTGTCACATCTGTGAAGAGCTTTCTCCTCCGTTAGGGAACGTCAAATACTCTGATTTCAAATCATGTACATGATAAACCAACATTTACTTTAAATTTAAAATTAAGACAAAATACCACTTTCATAAGTGCATGAGCTCAATGTCCATTTAGTTACAGTTGGTGTATTTGAAAGTCAGGGAGCACTTAATTTTGGACTTTTCTTTACAACAAATTTAATATTTTTTTGCTCAGCAAATGCCACATTTCAAACAAGTCCTTCTATATTGACTTAGTTTTTTTCCTGCTACGGACGTGTTTAATCCTGAGAAAACTCAGATCTGAAAACCTTTTCGTTGGCTGAAATGTTCAAAGATTTAACAAATTCAGCAAGTGGGAAAATTAATCTTTGAATAGAAGAAACAATCTGACAAAATAAGCCATAAAAGTAGGTGCCAGGTGTTGTAAGGAAGTTCTTCGTGCAGCATTTGCTTAATGTATACTCAAAATGCATCCACTTTTGTTCGAAGATCCAACAAAACATATGAAATTGGGTTACACCAATTCTCTTGATCTATGAATCTTCCACTATGTCAAAGATAATACACCAAACAAACTTACATGTAAATGGTGTGATAAAATGATCTACCGTATACATTATCATCCATTAATATTGTTGGGGCTAATGCATTTCATCTGTCATACACTTTGTTTTATATTATCCCCACCTTACTGAAAAAAATACCATAAAAACTGCTAGGCTGACAGTCAGGCAGGCTACCTGCTGGAAAAAGAAAGTCCACGCACACATTTCCCATCGCTGTTCTACCCATGGCTGCTGGTGAAGAAGGAAATGGCGTGGTCTGGTGGCGAGGAAGGGTGGGCTCTGCCCGGGGCATTGCTACTCTCCTCTGGGCAACTCGTGTCATCTCTTTGCACCCATTTCCCTCTTCCACTTGTTGCCTTCCCTCTCTCTTTTTTGTAAATAAGCGGGGCTGCATGTGTTTTCACAGTAACCAGTGTAACGGGCCCCACACTTGACAGAAGTCTTCAGGCTCTATAGCATAGTAAGTCAAAAATAGCAATTTATAATAAGATGAGAGACTCTGAGATCACTCTGACCTTGAATTCTCTGCTGTCTCTTAACAGGGAGAGGGTGAAATTGGACTGAAACAGCCCCCTCGTTTTGTGTAGAGCCACCAATGACCCAGGCTGCATTTGAACCACAGCCCCAGAGGCGAAAGGCTTTGCGTCTCATTGCCAATTCACAGCAAGAACAAAACTTGAGCCCACACACTAATGCTAAGCAAGGGCTGTGTGTTACTAATCCTTATTCACATATCTACACCTATTAAAATCACATGTGTGAAGGTTTGCAGGACTTGTTCCTCTGTTGTAACTATTGGCCCTTTCATAGTGTGCTCATAAATCAAACAAAAAAATGGAATTATCTGCCAAAAAGGGGGGGAGGAAGAAAAAAAAGACATGTAAGAAGAATATACACAGAGCTTTCTTCCTGACATATTGTACTGAATGGTGTTGACTTAAACTGAAATGTTATGTTTTTAGAAGGCTGAGAAGAATGTTTGAACATAATGTTTTAAAAGGTTCATTATCGCAGGTGCTGCACTTTATTCTCTGATTCACTCTTATTACCAGAAAAGCCACCTCCGCAAAGGCTGCCTGGTGATGTCCCTCCCACTGGAACACTTGCCCTTCTCCCTGGCTGCATAATGTGTGGAGGGCAGGATTATCTGACTGGCTAACCATCCCTCTCGGCCCACACGGCTCCAGGATGCTGGGGAAAATCTACTTGGATAAGATCTTTCAGATTCTGACTTTCAGTGACCCTGTGACAGAATAAGATAGAAAACTGCTGCTTTTTAAAATGCCCAGTAGTTACTTTCAGCTGCTAATAGACTTCCTCATTCCTGACAGAATTTGTAACTATCTTTTATAGTTCTTTTTTTTTTTTCCCTTCATGCAAATCATGGGCATTAGTCTCATAAAAACCTTAAAGAAATCTCATGAAAGACCATTACATCCCTCCTGGTATTTGTATCCCTACGGACCAGGCATTTCAGAAGGGAGACCAGGTGGAGTGATGGAAGATGAGAGACTGCTTTAAAAAGAAACATTCTCTGATTTTTTCAGCCAACAATGGCAGTCAGGGGCGAGGTATGGAAGTTGCTTGTTCAGTGCTTTTGTGAGCACAATCACAGTGCTCATAGGCTCTGTGTTATAACTGCAATCGGTCATATCTTTTTGAGCCCTTTACTGACACATGAGCAATCACGCATGATTTATCTCTTCATTATTGCCTCGTATGTCGTGCTGGATTTTTCCTGATGCTGATGGGGAGTTATCACAGGTAAGCCACACCCAGCTGGAGCTTGAGCAGCCTAAAATGTAAAATGTCAAGATTTCTTCTCCTATGCTCTCTGTACCCATAATTCCAGACCTACTTCTTTCCCTCAAAAAAACTCTCCATTCCTTGAACCATTGCTTTTCCAGCAGAAGTTCCTATCATCCCTTCAATATCTTCATGTATCTTCTGCAGGATCTCAGTCATCTCTTTTAAAGAGTCATCTCTAAAGAGAGCTTTTTGGCTATTGCTGTAAAACGACAGATTCTGAAACCCAGTGGTCTGCGGGGCTTGGATGGATATTCTTTTGGGAGATGTACTGTCATGCCATGCCAACTCCAAGCCTTCACTTCCCAACACTCCTACAGGCAGCCTGTTAAGAGGAGAACAGGACAAAGGGCTTGAGTTTAAAATATTTCAATATTTTGCTAATGCTACTTTGTTATCTAAACAAATAGTGTGTTTTTCACATGTTATGCAATTAACTCTTAGAGATGGGCGTGCATGACGAAATAAGAAATAATGGCCCATGAAATCAGGGACAGAAGGTAAAGTATCCACAGACCAACATAAAGAAGTTGTCCCCATTGTACACAGCACGTGGGGCCTGTAACCCTTTTTTATTCATTCTATTTTCTTTATGTGTGGCTGAAATTATTTTATACAAAAGATACTATATAAAGTAATGTGGCTTTCCACTGCCGAGTGCGCATATCACACTCGGTAAGGATGAAAGCACTTTGCTTTTATAAAGAAATAAAGATGCAATATTCACTATGAACACATGTGATCAAACTCAAGTAATCAAATCCAAGTCCTGTCATCACAGAAAAAATTCTGATACTAAACCCAGGAAAAGCCTCAAATGTGTTCACTCACCCTAACTGCCAACACCTGCCATTCAGCATCAGTACCCAACTGATGTCAGGTATTAAAAAAACCCAACATATTTGTTACTTACACCTGCATTTCTCAGCTGAATTCCAGGAAAACCATCCCAAACTCAATCCGAGCAGTTTGCTCCTTGTGAATCTCTAACGAGCTTTTGAGTGCTGAGTTGCTGTGAGTCTGAATGGGCTTCTCAGTGCAGTGGTGAGCTCCAGTTGATTTTCTGGTTTTAGAGAATACATATTTTCATTTGAAGCCACTGCAAAAATTATTCCATGCTGAAAACAAGCATTCCTGGTTTTTATAAACAAACAGTATAAATAAAGAAGGCAGAATTCAAGTGTGTCTTTGTTCTAGAGGAACATTAAACGCAGCGCATCTCACACACGCACACTCACTCACAGTCACTCTCCCCACCCTCCTTTTAATTTATGCTCTCTTTTATTTGCAGGCTTTAAAAAAAAAAGAATTATATAGCGTAGCACAACTGGACATCAAACTGAAGGGAAAAAATAAAAAAAAAAAGTAACCCAATACTTTGCTCAGAGGTTGGAAATGCTGCAGACAGAAATTGTTAAGTCCTTAACATATCAATCCAGAGTTGTATAATTCACATCCAGAGCTGCTACCAAGTCACGGGGGGGGGTGACTTAATATGTTCCCCAAAGTCCATTATGTTATCCATATCCAGGAAGATATCTGTGCCAGGGCTTTCTTGAATCAAAGCGATGTCCACCATTCTTCAACTGTGAGCCTGCTGAGATTTTTTTTTTTTGAGTTCCTGGCAAATAGATATCTGGCTCTAGTACATGCCAGATTGATGCATTTTGCGACTGATCCCTTAATAATATTCAAGTCTCCTAGCCCCAGAACACAAAAGCTCAGCAACTGCACAAATATCTACCTCCAATATTTTTTTGCTGATATAAAAAAAAATCCTATTATCTCCCTCCCCCAAAATGCACTCATTCTCTTGTGCTAGACCTCACAAATAATTTTTTTTGTATTTTTTTTTTTTGCTTTCATATATGTCTAGCAATAAGCAGATTTATTTTTAGTTTTAGGAAATGTAGGGAGAGACTAAGTGAAAGGGAATGAAAGAGGATGAGAAAAAGAGGGAGGAGGAAAGAATGTGTGTTTTACACTTGGGGGCTACATTACATCTATGCAATATTTTCTAATACATGTATACATATTAAGATTCCCTACATTACTTCAGTGCTTCCTCCACCACACACTGCTATTATTCTTAAGTCAAGTCTGTGTGTGGAGTTGCTTTCCAACTCTGATTAAAAATTCCAAGGATATAATTGTTAAAAAGATTAACAACTACCTTTTGCAGATAAAGTATTTTTTCAGAAATCAAGAGCTAAAAGTAAATAGCCCAGCCTGGTTTGATTTCTTATGTTCTTATTATATTTACCCCTATGAGACTAAATGGATAGAAGTATTTTATAACATTGTATTGCTGTATAATGCTCTTTAGTTGCAATATCATGACGTATTAATACATACCTACACTTTAGACTTGAACAGTTAGTTTCATCTGAACGGATGAGATCTAAGTCACTTTTTTTCAGTCTTTTTTGATTTGTGGACCCATACAAATTTCTTACGGGAAGTATGGGCCCCTTTAGAATTTCTGTTTGCTACATAGCATCTGCGAAACGGTTTTCCTTAACCTTTTGTTGGTAAAGGTAGCAGGAGTCTGCGGGTCACAGACTGAAAACATTTTCTAAGACATTACAAGTTAATTAAACTGCAAACCCCCCTCACCCATTAGACCAGCAATACCTCCACTTTATAAAGGTGCTAGCAAAGGGACAGAGAGGATCATTGTCTTCTCAAGAACACCCTCATAGACAGAAACTTTGCCTGGGACACGGTATTTCCAGACGCACTGCTAACCTTCACTCTTCTTGGGCAGCAGTAAATCTGTCAGTGCGAACAGTGGGCACGAAGATCTACAGAGATTTGAAGGCTTCTTGCAAATGAAGTCACTCAGCCTGTGCCTACAGTATGGCTTCACAAAGAACCTTTTGCTGTATTTTCAGTAGTTGCAAGACTTTTTAAAGTGTAATCAGGCTTTTCCCCTGTTCTTTGGTTGATATTATAAACACCTATTCAAGAGGTTGTGGGTTGTGGGATTTTTTTGCATGGTTTGTTTGGGTTGGTTTTTTTTTTTTTGTGGTACTTGTTTGTAGTATATGGAGAAGAGTTAAAAATTGTAGTCAAAGCTATTTCTTCGCTGCTTGTTTGCATTGCTAGTATAGGTTTTATCTTTCACTGCAGACTACATTGCCACTGGAGTACTAAAAAAAAAAAAGAAAGAAGCAGGACAGCCCATTAAGGGAAGATCAGAAATGGAACAAATTGGGAAGCTACTTTTCATGAAACTGTTAAAATTGTCTGGTCTTGCTTATTTGCTCTTAAACTATAACCTTGTGAAATGTGTGGTTGTGATTAAATCATTGTTGAAGTTTCAGCCTCAGTGCCCTTCATTACAATGTGTGAGAGTTCTCCCTGCGCATTCTGAGATAAGTCTGGACTATTTTTGTTAGAATGGTCCGTGCATTCAGAGCGACTTGTTCCAGCACAGATAAGGCAAGTGGTGTTTTACGATGTACTAGCTGGTCTCGCTGAAGTGTGTGTTACAACAGGCTAAGTATCACTTCCTCGTCTACACTGGCAATTTAGAATAAATTGGGACATTCTAGTTAAGCTTTTGGAAAAAATGAAAAAGAAAAAAAAAAAGAATCTCTTGCAATCCTCTGGTCAAGCTGCCACAGCCTCCAGGATGAACTCCAGCACAGAGATTCCCAAACACTGTGTAGCAGACCACTGGAGTCTATGGGAGGATGATGGGTCTGAATGTGTTTATTTCCATTTTTGGGGAATGCAGCTGATGAGAGTAAGATAAAATTAAGAGTAAAAGAAAAGCTAAAAGCAGTCAACAGTATGTGTAAATCTTTTTTTTTCTAACATAATTTTTCCAGCGGCTGTAACTGCAAGAGGTATAATGGGGTCCCAGGTGAAAAAGGAAAAGGATTTGATATTTGTGATTGGGAGAAGGGGTTCATGGTGTAATCTCTGTGCTTTAATGGCTTTAATAACACTGAACAAGGAGCATGGTGGGCAGTGGGACTTGGGCAGTCTGATCTCTGTGCACCTTCCCTGCATGGGCTTTCTGTTCTGTTGATACCAGCACTGCCTTCTCCCTACAGACCTTCTCTCTGCTGGGTGCTAATCTGGACCACTCTTACAGTCATTAAGACAGAGGATGTAAATATTGTTGATCTCTCAAACTCCCGTCATATTCAGCTGAAACTGATCTATGGTAACAAATGTTACAGCACGATGAGGTGAGCCACTTTTCTCCAGGAAGCCAAGATAAAAGAGGTGAGATTGTCAGCCAACAAAACTAGGGGAAGTTAAATTTCACATATCTCTCTGATGAAAAACAAGCATAATAAATCTTTTAGAAAGTAAAACAAAACAAGGGCACTCTGTGTTGTTAAGAGAAACAAATCCAGAAGGATTTTGCAGAAACTTTTAAGAGCTCTGGTCAAAGTTATACTAAAATATCACATATTCTCTTGAATTAATGTTGGTGCCAGTTCCAGAGACTTTATCCCTAATGTCACAATCCTGGCATTCCCCTTAAAACCACAGTTCCTGGATGTCTGTCTTTTGGAGTCTCTGTGCTTTTTTTATGAAAAAAATTGGAAATGTCTATCCTTTATGGTCAAGATTTCAACTAGGGAATGCAAGCAGGAGTGTACTGTAAACTGGCTTTATACTCCAGACAATAAATTTAAGGCATACAAAGACACTTTCTGGTGTCAGCTAGCAGTGTTTTGGGGGTTTTTTTGCTGTCTCGAAAGTGTGTTGCCTGATCTAGTCGAGAGGTGGCGTCCCTGGCGGCAGGGAGGCTGGATTAAAATGATCTCTAAGGTCCCTTCCAGCTTAGGCCATTCTATGATTCTATGATTCTATGATTCTATGATTCATTAAAAGTGAAGTTCAGCTCTTGGGGATGTAAAACCTTGATGTGCAGCCTATGCCAGTCCTTTAAGCACTGGCTGCAGCCGATGGGGCAAGACAGGTACAGTAGCAAGGTGAGTCACAGCAGAGTGGAGATGTTTGAGCTCGCTGGGGTGAGTCACTGTTTGGGCCTCTTTATTAACTATACAGGACACTCAGATGGCCAGCTTAAACCTGGGCAAGACAAAATATTCTCTAACGCATTACTGTTGCAGATGATCTTCAAACTGCTCTGTTTTCACTGCCTTACCTTGCAATCTGCCTGTTGTATCTCACTGATGTCAGGGAGGTGAACCTGAAGACAGGAGGACATGTTCAGTCATGGACCTCAGGAAAAGAAGTGAAAGCTAGTGAAGATGAAAGGGCAATACGGGATCATACTCTGTTAGAATATTATTTGGCTAAATCTAGAGGACGATGAGTTTGGAATAGAAGTGTGGTGCTTTTTGCTTTTTTTCTTTTCGTTTGTCCTCAAAGATAATGAACAACTGCTGGAAAAAATTTTGCCTACAGTGGAAGAGAGTTTCTGTCTTGAAATCTTTAAAACCAGGGCAAATGTCTTTCTAGATGAAATATTGTAGCTCAGCTAGAAATGACAGACTCAAGGCAGGAATCACTTGTTGAAATGCAATGACCTTTGTAATACAGGAACTCAGAGCTGAAGATCACAACAGTTTCCTAAAAATCCTGGTTTTATTTATTTGTATTAAAGTAGTGTTTAGATCCAAATAACATCTCTTGCAGAAAAAAACCCCACATTTATAAAAACTTGTGGTAAATCAAAACTAACATTGCTATTTTCTGCTAAACATTGTATATATATGTTTAGTAAAAATAGATAGTTCTTGCTAAAATAACGTATTATATGTCTTTTCAAATGTAACCACCTAGCTTTGTGCACAGAAGGAATCTCGTGGATTTTGGTAACAGATTCCTGTACATGTGACTTAATCGGTGCAACAGGATTTCTGAGCATGTCATGTACTTGAAGCACAGCAGGAGCTCCCTGCGTGTATCCTGGTTGGAGAGCACCAGGATGAAAATTCTCTGGCGCTCCTGGCACAGGGGCCATCACAGTGGGGCAGGGGGGCAGCTGTGCCTGTGGGGAGGAGAGGATGGCTCAGGTGACCCAAATGGACCAATCACAGTGTTCCTGCCCATGGTGCTCAGTATATAAGGGTCCCTGAGAAGAGCCCTGGGAGCTTTAGTGCTGCTGTGCTGTAAGGACTGCCATAGGCTGTCTGTCCTCTCTCCCTGTGCTGCTGCTATTCCTGTTTCCACGCTGCAGAGGAGCACCGTTCGTCAGGACAGGTTGTCTTGCCCTGCCTCCCCAGGTGGGAGTGGCGCAGCTCCTTTTCTGTATTTTTGGACTATTATTGGGACTCTGGGCTCGAGTACTTCTTTCTATTGCTGAGTCCAGTCTGGGACATTTTTCTTCCTGGGACCTAGTTGTCATCTGGAGGGTGCAAGTTCCATATCAGCATATTCTCTTGTATCTTTGAATATATTTGCATGCTTGTATAATACTTGTATATAGTTTAACATCTTCATTGTTATTCAGTTATTTTCTTTTTCATTATGCTGGTTCAAGGCTTTTTTCTAACCTAAAGTCTCTCTCCCTGGTTCTCCTGTTATCTTCCCTGGTGGGAGTGGGGGAATCACAGAGAGTGTCTGTTAAAGTTTAGTGACTGGCCTAGCATTAAACTTCAGCAGCTTTGTTGGTGCCTGACGTGGTGTCCTGAGGTGGCTTTAGGTGGTCATTGATGACAGCACTCATCTGTCCAGACAGGAACATTTCAAGGTCTGGTTCTGCCAAGCTTTTGCTTATCCTCCCAAAGGGAGTGGTGAGAGTTCACCACTTTTCAGGTCTGAAATCAAGAGGAAGGAAGGAATTTCATATTCCTACACGATGCTCCACTGCTGCCTTACCAACTTTCCTGTAATTGTCCGGTACTGCAACAGTCAATGTTTCAGTCATAAATCACGTAGCTCTAGTGCCACAGGAAAGCATGCAAAATGGGCTGCGTGTACTATTTTAGCTATGCTCTCCAATCCTGCCTGGATGTATATTGCTTTAGGTCAGAGGGACAAAGAGAACAAGCCAGAGGACACATGTATATTGATTACAGTATGCACAGTTTTCCTAAGTCCTCTGTACACAAACTTCTTCAGCGTGGGCCACCAAAGGAATCTAGAGACCAATGTTATTCTGATTTATATGATCTCTGCTTTCTTCTGCAGCCCTCTTTAGCAAAATTACTGCCTCAGCTCCCTGCCTTTGAGAAGGAGGCTAAGCTAAGAGGGTTGGCAAGGCAGAGAAGATGGTGCCTCAGGCAAGCAGTGGAGATGCCAATTCTACCACAATGCCTTGAATGCCAGATTATGTCTTCCCACAGATGCAGATGTCCTAAGGGTGCTTTTGCCTGAAGAATTACAGTGGGTTTTGTACAACCATGAGTTGTTGTATAAAAGGTGAATGGAGCGGGTGTGTATGATAGACTTGTGCCTCAGGTAAAACAGCAGACAACATATACGCTTTCTTCTTATGAATGCAGGATCCACCCTTGCCCTTTGTGCCTCCCTAATTAGAAAAAAAATCTCCAGTGGAGTTTTGCATCTACCAAATCCCTTGAAATCCAAACAGTTCATTTTCTGCGAGACAGGTGCTGATCATGACCTTGTATTTGCCTTTTGATTTGAAATTGCAACCTCCTTTCTGGTAAGGGCCAGGAAACTCTCACCTGCAAAACAGAGCTCTTTAGGATTAGGGTCCTTTGAAGAAGCTGATAGATCCACAGGGGAAAGGTGGAAGAGGAGGAAAGCAGCTCCCTGGCTTCCCTTTTGCAGAGGTATGCCTTCTGAAGGCAGAAGTAAGTCAAGAAAGACTTGCTTGAAGAACCAGATCGGAAGTGTCCTGACACCTGCTGCCTCTTCTTTTCCCAGTCTAGGATATGAAGGATGTTTGAGGCTACTCCTGTAAATTACCCCCCCTACACACACCTCCTTGTAGAGCTTGCAGGTCCATCTCTACTGTTTCATGTTTCTAGGGTTCCTGAATTTAGTAAGGACAGGGAGCTCACGTGCCAGCTCTGTTGAAGCTAATTGCAATACTTCAGGCTGCAATAAGTTTCCCAGAAAAGATCCTGTTCCCCTGTGCTTGCCAGCTGCACCTCTCCAGAGACACTATCTAGAGGCACCAGAAGCAGACAGAGCCTCTGATGCAATAAATCTTCGGAGCACTCCCGAGACCTAGGGGAGAGCACTTGATGTTGCTGCTATGCTGATTGTTTTGGATAGCTCATTGTCACCTAATTGTGCTGTAGGGCGGTCTGTCCGTTCCCTCCTGCCTGCTTATTTGTGCCCTCAGGCTATGTAAAGACTGCATGTGCCTGAAACAACAGCCAACCACAAAGTCTCCAGTGCCACTCTTTTGGTATGCACTAGCTCAGATTCCTTGTTGCAAGAAAAACCTCTGTCAATAAATGGCAGCATATTTTACAGACAGACAGAGAGAGAGAGATGGCTCTGCTCTTTCAGCAGACATC
>NW_009721231.1:102224-109012 GCF_000703405.1 Apaloderma vittatum
CAGACTTGAAACTGCATGATGTGGTTGGAAGGCCTTTGCCAAATGAGAGGGGAAAAAAGGAAGATGTGCTTCAGAAGCTGGAGGAAGTAAAGGAAAGACCAAAACAATCCTTAAAGCAGAATTATTAATCAGGAAATTGTTTGCTAGGAAATGGTAAAATAGAGTAAATCTCTATTATAAATGGCCTGGTCAAGATATTAAAATACTTTCAAGGAGAAGTATCTTTCTGAAAGCCCTTTTACTTTGTTTATGCTTTAACAGATCAACTATTAATTAACCTGATTGTAAAGTGTCAGTGTCAGGAGCTTCTTTGCACATGCAGTGGCATAGCGGTGGCTCTTTGCAAAATACTGGTCACAACTGCTTCCATGGAGAAAGGAAACTGTAAGTTCTTTAGTTTTCTGTAAGGTGGAAATCTGTATTTGAGCTTCCAGTTGCTCCCAGGAGGAATGCATTTCTTGTGGAAGCATGGCTGCCAGCCTGCAGACCTGGCTGGGGTCAGAGCGGGCTGTAGAACACTGGCCTTGCAGGAAACGCAGCACTCATTCACTTCCTCGCCTAAATTAAAACTTCCTGTCCTAGCCCAAAATGACATTCTCTTGGTCAGCCTCCATTGTCACCTTACTGATTGTGTTATGGTGGTGGCCACAGGTTGCTCTGAAGATCTGAAGTTTTTGGGACAGAAGAACATGGGGCAAGAAACAATGGTGCATGGAAGAGCATGAAATGTAACTGCATTCATTTGGAGAAAAACTGAGTCTCGAGGCAATGTACCAAGTTATCTCAGCTGGGATGTGATGGGATCACTCCTGTGACTGGTCTGTGATGGATGGGCATAGGCTGTTTAGGAAAGACAGGCAGGGGAGAAAAGCAATAGGTGTAAAAAAAAAAAAGAGTGTATGGGAAAAGGAGACAGGCTGGTTGGGAGCTTGTGAGTCAAGGTCAGAGGAAAAGCCAGTGAAGGTGACATTGTGGTGAGTTTCATAGAATTGGAGAATGTCATAGGTGGGAAGAGACCTTAGAGATCATCTAATCCAACCTCCCTGCCATGGGCAGGGATACCCTTAACTAGAGCAGGTTGCTCAAGGCCTCATCTGACCTGGCCTTGAACATCTCCAGGGAGGGGGAATCCACAGCCTCTCTGGGCAATCTGTTCCAGAGTCTCGCCACCCTCATACTGCAGAATTTCGTCTTAAGATCCAATTTAAACCTATTCTCCTTCAATTTAAATACATTTCACCTTGTCCTATCACTGGACACTCTTGTAAAAAGTCCATCCCCAGCCTTCCTGTAGATTCCCTTCAGGTACCTATCAACACCCCTAAGTCCTTTTATTTTTTTTTTTTTGGTTTGTTACAGAACACCTGATAAGGGTGACAAAATCAATCAAGTCTTTAAACAATTGGGAGTCTCCAGCCCACAGTCCCTAGTGCTATTGGAAGAATTTAACCTTCCTGACTTCAGCTGGAAGGACAAGACAGTGGGATGCAACAGGTTCAGAAGGTCTCTGGAATGTATTGAGGAAAACTTAACGCAGATGGTGTATGGCCAAAGAGTGGGTGATGGTCTCCTGGACCTGCTACTCACAAACAAGGAAGAGTTGGACAGGGATGTGATAATCAGCAACAGCCTTGCTGTAGCAACTACAAGGAGGTCCTGTTCCAGATGGAAAGAAAACAAGCAGCAGAGCACAAACCTGAGGCTTCAGGAAAGCAGACTTCAGCATCCAAGTTAGGACATTGCAATCCGAATGGGGAGACAACTAGATGTGGAAAAGACTGTTTGGATGACTAGGCTCAATGGACAGTGGTTAACTGGTTGGACCTCTGGTTCTCAGTGGAGTACTAAAGAGGTTTATCCTGGGACCTGTCCTTTCTGATATTTGCATCAATGACCTGGAGGAGGTTTCATCACAATTGCAGATGACAAAAAACTGGAAAGGCCAATAGATATGCTCAAGGACAGGGCTGCCATCCAAAGGGACCTAAAGAGGCTGGAGGAACAGGCCAACAGGAAAGTTATGAAATTCAACAAGAACAAATGCAAAGTCCTAACTTCTAATTGTCTCATCCCTGCCCTTGGAGGTTTTTGAAACCTGACTGAACACAACCCTAAACAAACGGGTCTGAATTCAGAGCTGAACCTGCTTTGAGCAAGAGACTGGACCAGAGATATCTTCAAGCACCTTCCAACATGAGTGGTTCTGTGATTGTATGGTTTGATCAGATAATCCCGTGTTGTTAAACTTGGTTGTTTTAAGAAGTTACTGCCCCTGTGCTGACTATTGCCATCCATCAGCCAGAACCCCTACAGCTGGAATGCAGCTGGCGCATGTTCATGTTCCTAGACCATTGCAAAACTAATCCCTTTTACCTCATATTGCAACAGACTACAAATGCATACACAGCTAATTACTGTGTGTCAGTTGAAAGGGCAATCATTTCTGGCTGAGGGCATGCTCCTTGCTTAAAGTGTGTGGGGTTTGGTGCTCACCACCATCTGCTCTCAGCCACAGCTCACCTACAAGACCACCCTCAATGACGCTGCATTAGTGCAAGCCAAATTATTATCACTTTACTATCTGCATCGCCATACCGTCCACAAACACTGCTTAGAGGCCAGTACCCCAGCAAATACACCAAACAAAACGAGGGCTCTTGATCCAAAGCACTGACTGTCCAAGTAGGTACTAAAGACAACAGGTAGAAGAGCACAGAGAACCGGCCAGGCAGGGGTCTGCAATCTCAGCCAGTGACCTCTGTGCTCCAGCTCCTCAAAAGCCACCTTGTCCTTCTTAGATAGAGGAAGAATACTGCATCTGGCTAGTGCTTGATGTTTGCTTGTGAGTATATACATAGAGACACCTACACCCAAGTAGTTTCCTGTGAAATGAGACTATATTGTAAGTGCAATGGACTACTGTTTTCATCGGTTTGGGAAAGAGAGATCTACAAATACAAATCTAAGTGTGCTTAAGTGTCTATTTTTAACTAAACATGGTTAAACTTGCAGGTTTTATTTGTTTCTGTCTGCAGTATTAGGTCCTGCGAGAGGCAATGACCAGCTATATAGGTGCACATATATCTCTGTTGCTCAAATAAATCAAACTAAATCAGCCCAGTTCTTGTAGGCTGACATTAGGATAAGTATATCTTAAGAAAGTTCTTATTCAGACTTGGCTTCAGGCAATAAAACGTCATAGATGTATAACTCTAGTGAGTGAAATTTCTAGGGAGCAAATTAGGCTAAAAACATCTTCTAGAGACAGCTAGAAAGGAATCAGATACCACCCGAAAATAAGGCAAGTTATGCAGTAAATGTTTCATTTATTGGATTTCTTCCATTACTATTAGGGTTAAAAGACATGTTGTCAATAAAAATGGTATATTTATGGAGGGCTCTGTATTTCAGAAGCCTATTTCTTGTCATTCGCTCCTATAATGCTTGATATCACCTCATGATAAAGTGTGAATAATCCCTGCATGAATGCATATTTCTATCCATTAACCATTTTGTTATTAGACAGAATTATCTCTAACAAAAGCAAGAGGTAGAGCTGTGGTTTAGGTGCTAAAAGGGAGGTATGTTCCTACTGAGCCATAGCCATGACTCGAGAAGCAGAGCGTAGATTGAGAGACATCAGGCTGCGTTACGAGGCTGAAAACAAACACCGCACAAGGTCTTTTGGTTCCCGATTTTCCAATCCTTCACCATCAAACGTGGATAGAAACCCACAGCTATTGCTCAAATAATGTACCTAGTCAGTACGTGCAAAATTTAAAGCCAGAAAGAAATCTAGCAGTAGCACCATGATCTGGTTGTTTGTTGATGTTTTTACATTTGACAGCTGCCTTGAATTTTCAAGTGTTCTTGTTTTGGTCAATGCAAATGACTGCAGAAAGGAGCCATGGTTTCTGTGTTTTCCTGCTGTCATCTTGCCTGCCCTAGAAAAAATTCTCCTCTTTGCTAACTCTGGAAGAGCCAGTGCTGGTAAAGGCACTGGGCAGATGTGTTTACTTTTGTGTTATTGGAACCTTTTCAATATTGAAATCTTTTTTGACATTCAGAACAGATCTAATGATCCAAGATTATTTGTAAACATGCAGACTCCTTTGAGCTGTAGACTCAAATCCCAGTCTGGTCAACCAAAGTCCTTTTATCTTCCCAAAATAAATAACTTGAATTTTACACATTGCAAGCTACATTGAGACCTTTTGGAGAAGACCATGAAAACAGATGATTCACCCCAGATATGCAAACATTAGCCAGGAGATTCAGCTGGCAGTTAGCAGACCATATTCCTCCAATATAGACTTGGGCCTCTGGTGAGACATTAAAGATTCCAAAACATTTTTCATAAAACAATAAATTTACTTGGCTGCACCGGTCAACCTCTTCCCTCTCCAGTTCATTGCAATGTGAACTGGCAGGTGAACCTCACATGTTTTTTTGACGTTCCTGTTCACGAGACTGCAGGATTCTTGGGACCAAAATGTTGTGCTAAAGTATGTCTTTGTCAGTAACAAAACCCCATTGCTCAGTATTTGGTAGATTGTACCAAGTTGTTAGAGTTACAAAAGCCTGGAGAAAGGCACTTCCACATCTTCATCTGTGCTAGAGGTCAGCTTTGATGAGAAAGCCAACATCTCTTGAAGACTGAACTTGGAGCACCTGGCTTTGTCTCACCAGCTGTTACTTTAAAATCGGGTATCCAAAAAATCGTGTTTCATGCAGTGGATTAGCCTGACTTTTTTTTTTTTTTTAACATTGTGTTTCTTTCATTGTTAAACACCATACTTTTTTAAGGTACCACCCACGAATCTTCTGTTCAACAGGTGCTGTTGACCCCTGGAGCTCTCACTTCCCTGAGCATGAAACAAGAACTACAAATAAGATGCGTAAGCTATCCTAAGTGACTTGTACTACCTTAATTAAACCATGTTGGTTTAATAATCATTGGCAATACTTGGACTTCAAAACCAAGCTGGCTATAATCTGCATTTTGGAAACAAAACCCTAGACATTTGCAACAGGAAGAACTTGATGTTGTCATGAAAGCCAGAAAGCAGTCTCCTAGCCCTTCATGGGGATCCTCTGAGTCCGTTGCAACGACAAGATTCCAGCTGTGCAGGCGCACGCTGGCAACCCCTCCCACAGCTGGAGCACAGCCCCTCAGCCTTCCAGCCTGAAGCCACCAGAGCCAGCTTGCGTACCAAGGACCGCCACGTGGTGTTGGGGCGAGCGACGCTGAGCTCCCTTCTATCAACATTTACTCACGCGAGTAGAATTACTTGATTAGTCCAGGTGTGTCATCACCCTCACAGAGTATGTCAGTAAAGTTACTCACACGCGTGAGGCTCTACAGAATCAGGCCTTTCTTCTGCAACCAGCTTTGGGCAAGGACTAGGCCTGTCTTGAACATCAACTTTTGATGATGCTTAATAAGTACTTAGCAACTACATTGGGACTGAAGCAAAATCATACTTGTTTAAAAAAAACCCAACAAACCAGAAACCCACAACACACCAGATTGTAAAAAGATCTTTGAAAAACAAAACAAAACCGTCCAACTGTTTTTGTTCATTTGGATCAAATTATAACACATGGCCCTGCAAAATAAATACGAGTCTGTCACATTTGTATATCTAATCTCGTATTGTTCTGGGATATAAAGGCATTTTAAAAATCAAAAGGCAACCAAAAATGGAGAATATTTGTTTAGGTGTCACTCTGCAAGGCACTAGTTAGCAAAGACAGTAAGTACATAATCAGGGGCAAATGGGGAGTGTGCGTGCCCACAGACAGTTATTTAGTAAAATCTCTGAAAGTAAAAAGCAAGTTAGTCAAAAGACCAGTGGAAAAAGAGACCCTTCAATGCATTTATACATAGAGTTAACAGTGAAGTATCTCATTCTTCATGTTTTTACTTGGTGTCTTGAAATAATCCCTTTTCTGTCTCCATATTCCCACTTAGACATTGTTCACAGACTTATTTATTTATGAAGTCTGAAGGTTAGTCCCTACCTGCTGAGACTAATTAGCCCTGTTCTTTGTGTCCTATGCAATCCTGTCTGATTAAATGTACACATTTGTTTTACTTCTTTTCATGCTTCCTTTCACTCTACTTCTGCTTTACTGATTAATATTAAAGTTGTAAGTTGCAGTGATTTTTTTATTTCTATTTTGTCTGCATCTTTCCCTTTAGTATGCAAATTTCTATGTGAACTTTTTAATGCCTGAGAATTTGTGTTAGCCTTGTCGATCTCTGTATTATTATTTTTATTATTCTTTTTATAGAAGACAGTTTAGCTGAAACCCCCAAACTCTCTAAATATTGCATGACAAATTGGCTTTGTTTTGGAAACCCTATGTGCTGAGTGGCCCTTACCATGAGCAGCAGGTTAGATTTCTGAAGGAATGTTTGGATTATTTAGCACAGCCTGTCCCTTGCTTTCAAACACCGTTTCCATTAGGCAATTTACTAATTCCCACTGAAATTACTGTCCGTCCCCCCCGTCGTCGTTTCCCCCCTCCCCGCTCCTCTTCTTTTGTTCCTTGCCCATGTTAAAGTTTCCAATTGACTCGTCCATTGTTACAATTTGTCACTGCTGGAAGATCAATTTGTTTTCCCCTTCCCCTCACCACATTATATTCGGGTAACAGATGCCATTTCTTGCATCTGCATTATTCCGCTCCCCATTTTGTTGCCGTGCAGGCAGAGCCCTGGCCAGGGACCTTACAAAAAACGTCGTGTCGGAGCCCGGAGCGCAGCAGCCCCGGCCCGGGGG
>NW_009721232.1:0-328 GCF_000703405.1 Apaloderma vittatum
TTTTATATGAAATAAAGAGGTGTGGGAGGGAAGTTGATTTCAGAGAAGAGTTCAAATCGTGAGTCCTAGTGGCCAAAATGCTGAAAAACACATAAAAAGATCCCTCACCCTTAAATCAATCTCAGTACTTTTTGGTAAATTCCACTATCAGCCTTGACTACATTTTACAATGTCAGCAGTAAATATTCCCTTCATGCCTCTGGAAGGATTAATCCCCATCAGGATTGCTTTGACCAAAATTCTGTTGCGGGAAGTTGTCCTTCCCCAGGGTGCCTGGATGAGCCAGAGAGGAGCAGAGGGCAGGATAGCGCAGTGCTGCTGGGTGGGC
>NW_009721232.1:369-1169 GCF_000703405.1 Apaloderma vittatum
GCTTCGTCCCAGTAAGCGATTTAATGAAAGTCAAGCTGTTTTCCTCAATTGTTAATTCTAGGGAATCCTGTCTTTCCCATGTCCTTGTGTTAGATGTTGCAAGCTTTCTGGAGCAGAACTATGCCTTTGTCGGAGCTTGTTCAGATGAAACACATCTTCCGTGATAGCAAATCATAATAGTAATAATACAGTAATTATGGGAAGATACACTGTTGCCGCTGGACTCGTTTTTAAAAGAGAAATGTCCAGGCTCCTAGAACACTAGCTCCATATATTTCATTCACATTTTTGGATTAACTGATGCATTTTGGTATCCTAAAAATTAGGCTACTGTCTCCAAAACACAACCTTTTGTTATAATTCAAATAATTATATCATTCTCTGTATCGATTTGCTAATCAATACACAACCTTTTGTTATAATTCTAATTATATCATTCTCTGTATCGATTTGCTAAACAAATGCACAAATTAAATTGATTCAGAGGTCTAAATATAGAAATATTGATTGCTAGGAGGTAGGTAATTTGGATAGTCTTAGTTTGCTTGCAGAAGCCTTTTCTAGCATCACTGCTAAAGAAGAGAGTTAACACGTGTGTATGGTGCAGCCGATACATGACAGTGCTCTGTATTAGCAGCAGGTTATTGCTAATTTTTGACTAGCTTAATCATAAAGAATATGGAAATGAAAACAACACAAGGTATTTTTTAAACCTTTTTTTAAAATTTCTTTCTCAATTTCTTAGGACATGGTGTTTATATTTCTAGTAAAATTATTTATATATTTATATTTATTTAGTA
>NW_009721233.1:0-318 GCF_000703405.1 Apaloderma vittatum
ACACAGGCTCGAATTTTGTTGCTTCAATCCACGATATCTAAATGTCACATAGCTTAGATCCTTAAGCATGTTTCTTCTATTGCAGGGCAATCCGGCAAACTACAGAGCAGTACAAGTCATCCTTGCTGCCACCTGAAGATAGCAGCAAAGGATAAGGAATTTTGAAATGCACTCGAGTATATTTGGTGTGCTCTAGCTCAGATCTTGAATGTTAAGCACTGTGAATCTGTTCCCTCATCCGAGATTTCCTACCTACAAGTTTCTTTCTGAGAGGAAGACAAAGCAGGCTATTCTTTTTACTCTTGGCCACAAAAGGAA
>NW_009721233.1:1004-1220 GCF_000703405.1 Apaloderma vittatum
CCTGACTGGACAGCGGAGGGCAGGCCCTGGCAGGGCGCAGCGCTTGCACGCTCCTGTCTCGTGAGCTGGGCAGAAGGCCACCCACCTGAATGGGATCCAAATCCCCAGCCCTAGCATTTCCTGCTGGAACAGATCATCGCCTCTGCAGCGGGGGCACTGGAGGCAGGAGATGCCGGCGCGCAGACCCTGTGCCTGCCAGAGAAACAGAAGGGGTGT
>NW_009721234.1:0-826 GCF_000703405.1 Apaloderma vittatum
AAAAGTGGGAGATGGTGCAATGGAGCTGTAATACCCAGCTGCAGAGATCAGATGTAAGGAGAGTGATGGAAGTCCCAGGGGGACAATGTCTGAAATGATGTTATTGGGGGGAGAGTGATGAATATGGTTGTCCATAGAGTGATGGACCTCAAAGGGACAGCTTCTCCTACTGGTCCAGACCTCCTGAGGAGACATTCTGGAGCATTATCAATTGCAGAATGCTGCTTTAACATCTAAACATTTAGCAACTACATTAAAAGTGTTAAAACAGTCACTTTAAATTAAAAAAAACCCCAACTTTTCATGTCCATTTCCACCTTAACTAGACTATGAAACAGATCCAATTAGCTGTACAAGTCTTGAAGAAAACTACAAGGAAATAACTAGCTCCATGGTGAATTTGGGGCTCATTACAGGAACCTCACAGGAACTCACAGAAGATTGAAGAAACCTCTCAAGAAGTCCAAGTCAGAAGCAAAACTCCAAGTACCTGGAAGTATTAATCAGTCCCTCTGAGCATCGTTACTGACAAAGGTTCCCCAGGGATTCGTTAGAGCAGCTCACTGGCGGCCATGATTGCAGGCAGGCCCAGGCACTGTGCAGGTGGCTGAAATGTTGAGAAAAGCCTTTGGCTGGCTGGATGAAGCAGAAAGGCCAAGGCCTCACCCCCGAGCCCTGGTAAGGCAGATCATGGCAGCCTCAGCACAAAGTTTCATCTCCTTGGGCATTGGTGGCCGAGGCAGCTGCTGTGTCCACGAAGACAAAGCTCTGGGTGCTGTTGGGCCTTTCAGCCTTGCCAGAGCCCTTGGCCATCTCTCCTGCCGGC
>NW_009721234.1:870-7471 GCF_000703405.1 Apaloderma vittatum
ATTCTTACTTTCACCACCATCTATCATCCTGTAATTTTGAGACCTTCCTTGATGTCTGTCTTTACTCTCACTGGCCATTCCTGGACATAAAGCCATGGGATGATCTACAGATCCCTCTGCATAACATCTAGCACCACAATTTTACATTTTGAGTGACATGTGTGTTTCTTCTCTTCCAGTCTGAACCCATAGGTTTTGCACTTTGTGGACATCTTCTTCTCTTCCCATCCTATTAAAACCTCCATCATCTGTAAAACCACCTTCCAAGCTGTTGTATGGTATGACTGCAATGCCTGGAGCCTCCTCTTTCACCAGGCTAAAGAAGCTCAAGACACTTAGACTCTCTACACAGGCTCCAAAATGCATCCTGGCAGATTCCCTCTAGAACCTCTCTAACAACTCCCCATTCCCACTTGACTGGAATTTAACAAATGTGACAACTATCTACAGGAAAGATTAGAAAGAGGATGTGGGGAACTACAGGCCTGTCCATCTGACCACAGAGCCAGGCTCGTTCACGGAGCAGATCATCTTGTACTCCATCATGTGACACATAAAAGACAATCAGGTGATCTTCCCCAGCCAGCATGGGTTTAGGAAAAGCATGTCCTGCTTGACTGACTCGATCTCCTTTATGATAAGATGACACAGTTACTGGATGAGGGAAAGGTTGTGGACATTGTCTGCATGGAGTTCAAGAAAGCCTTTGACATCATTTTCCACAGCATTCTCCTGCAGAAACTGGCTTCTCAAGGCTTGGACAGGTTTACTCTTTGCTGGACGAAAAACTGGCTGCATGGCTGGACCCACAGAGAGGTGTTGAATGGAGTTCAGTCCCCTTGGCAGCAGGTCAAAGGCTATTCTCCTATTATGGTGATAGATCTAAAGAACCACATTTCAAAAATAACCTCACATAGTCTGAATGACTTTCTTAAGGTAATTATATCAGCCCAGGAACTTCTGGTGGAGTACCTCTCTCTACACACACTTGGATTCAACTCCTCTGGTCCCATGGACTGGGAAGGGCATAGTTTGCTCAGGGAACCCCTGGTTTTATCCCCATTCTTCCCTGGTTGTTCACTGTTCCCGTCCAGAGTCCTGCCTCACAGCACAAAGGCCTGGGAGACCTTGCTGGTGAAAGCTGGGGAACAGAGGACATGAGCTAGCTCAGATCTGTCTGCACCTACTCTTAGGGAATTTAACATTGATCCTGTAATAGCAATGCTTCATCTTTAATTCTTCCTGAAGTAGCAACAGTTCATCTTGGTGCCCTTCAATTGCCTTTTGAGCTTCTACTGAGCTTTGATATGAACCATTGCTGTGCTTTGTGGGATCAAGGCACCTTTGCCTGAACTTTAATTCTAACTGCAAGACAATCATTTTCACTAAAATATTGCCAGAGTGCTTAGGCCTCAAAAACCAACCATTCTCATGGCGTTTGACGTCGGGTAAATATATAAAATTCCTTAATTGCCTACATAGCATTGTTCACCTATCGGAACATCGAGAGACAGTTTCCAGGACAGCGTGCAGCTGGTGCAGAAGGAGTTCTCCCCACAAAGGTTTCCAAAACAAACTTAAGGGTCAGTAGCATCAAGGAAGCTTGATTGTTCAGTCCCTAAGAGAAAATCCCACAGAGCATGGAACATGGTTTAAACACTGTGGCCAAGCTCTGTGAACACAATGGAGACATCAAGGAACCAGTTGTCTGCATGTTTACTATCCTGGGCCAAGAGTCTGTCATCTTTTGATAGATACCATCCTTTGGGTAAGGTATGCTCATTATAATCTCGTTATAATACCAAAACACACCTCCATCCTAAAAGCTACCCACCTCCCAGGTGCAACCACACTTCACTGAGCTTGCGCATTGAATTTTTCTAGTCTATACCTTTAAACGTAAAGCGAGGAAAGTTTACACCAATCACTATCATTGTAGAGACGGACACAGCACATCCGAGTGGTATTAAAATGGCTCAAAAATTGCTACTCTATTACACAATGGGTGTGCCTTTTATACAAAAAAACCCATGGTCAGGGAAGGTACAACCATGGACCACCTCTGACTTCTGGGATCACTCAACGGGCTGAGCCTCTCTTCCCCTGCCACAGTGACTCCTGTGGGCAAGGTTTGAACACTTAGTCTCACAAAGTGCTGCCCCAGGATACTTAGGAAATCTTTATAGAACTGCTCATAATTTGTTACATCTGTAACTTTAAAACGTGCTTTGCAGTCAGTCACCATCACCGGCAATAAAACCGATCTGATATCTGTTGTCTAAAGAAATTATATTTGGACCCAATCTGGCAGTGTGAGACCCTGTTCACAGTTAGAGGTGTGCTC
Source organism: Apaloderma vittatum (assembly GCF_000703405.1). Classification (NCBI taxonomy): domain Eukaryota; kingdom Metazoa; phylum Chordata; class Aves; order Trogoniformes; family Trogonidae; genus Apaloderma; species Apaloderma vittatum. The sequence goes on from NW_009721234.1 coordinate 3,215, forward strand.
TCAGATCGAAGATATTGCCACCCTTGTGGAGGCTGGCCCCATAATTCCAGGGATGCTATCAAATCAAAGGTAATTGGGTATGTCGTGCTAGTAACGTGGAATTGGGCATCACTCAGAACCTAAGCCTACCTGCCCCCAGCCCCTCTGATGTCTGGAAACAAGCTGGAACACAAGAGGGTTTTGCTTCTGCCAAACTCATAGGAGCCTTTTTGCAACAGCACTTGTTGCCTCTTGTAAAGCAACTGAAATTGGCACCTCGCTTTTGCAGAAGAAATTATCACCTCTTGTTCGCAACAGGAACTGGTGCCTCCCCTTTTAATGTCACAAATAGTTTGGGGTAGAAGGGACCTAAAAGAGCATCTAGACCAACCCTCTGGCCATGGACAGGGACATCTCTCACTAGTTCACGTAGCTCAGAGTTTATGACCTCAGGTACTTCCAGAGATGAGGCATCCACTTGTCTGCGCAACATGTTTCAGTCTCTTGTTATGCTCATCATAATAGATTTTCCTGTTTTATCAAATCTGAATCCACACTTTGAAAGCATTACCTCTTGTTCTGCCACTATTATAGCAATACATGACCAGAGATCTTTTCAAGGCTTAACGTCCCACATGTTAAAACACAAGGTGGAAAATAAGGTAAACAACTTATTACACAATTATGGAAAACAAAAGAAGAAAGAAAAAAAAGGTTTATTTCCAGATATAAAAACCATCTATTCTCTCATTTCTCCATCTTCTTTCTCTTCTTCCACACCTCTGATGTACAAAACATTATTGCACCTTATCAAAACTGCACCCAGGCTTCCAGACAATGCAAAGTTTCAGTCCATCTCTCTTGGACTATGACCAGTATGGTTTCATCTGCAAACACCTTGGAGAGTGCTGAGACATCTCCAAAGATGACCTTTAGAGGCCTCAAGAACATGGCCAGTACATAAAGGCTGAGGGGCCTGGACTCGGTGCTGTGGAGACCAAGGAGTGTGTAGGAGCAGCCTGAGAAAGAAATTTCAACAGAGGGGAAGAGCTGTGGGGCAACACATGATCCAGCAGGATTCTGGATGTGCCCAAGGCTTTGTGTTTCAAGGCACAACCAGGCAGGACAGAGAGACACCAGTAAAGGAAGGTGACAGCAAGGTGGGGCAGCCGGGTGGATGACTACAGCCTGCAGGGAAAGAGGCACAGGAGATGTGACACCATTGGTCAGCCTGAGGTGGAGATGACAGAGGGATGTGGAAAAGCTGAAAGCCCGTGACAGCATCAGCCTCTTCGGGACTTGTTTATGGTTGTTGTCTACCACTGATGCCTGAGGAGACAACTGATCCTTCCAGCACTGGGGCTTCATTGCATCCTTGTCCAAATTTAGGAGTCTGGGAGGTGTCAGACCACAGCCTTGCCCTTGGCCCTGAATATCTCCACACTCAGGAAGAGCCCTGAGGAATCAAAGAGGGACAGGATCTGCCTTCTCAGGAGCTGGGAGTCAGGGCTTGGCCCTCTGAATTCATGAAACACTTCCAGTTTTATTCAGCATCACAGGACCTTTACCTTACATTTCCTGACCTGTCATCTCTGCATCCAGGTTTCTGCTCTATCTGGATGCTGAGGATGCTTTCTCAGTGCTTCCCCTCACTGGGACCCATTAACAGTCAAGAACATTTGGAATTTGAATGTGACTTGGACTTCCTGCGTGGTTTCCTGAACTCTGTCTCAGCCTCTGAGGATGATGATCTCAGAACAAAACTGATGGGAGAGGTCATTAATATTGTGCCTTGTGCTGGTGTTGTGCTGCTGAGCTTGGCCAGGCTCCTGGCATGGAGGGAACTGATGCAGTCCTCGGTGGATGAGGCTGAGAGCTAATTTGAAGATAAATATTCACAGCCAGTGTCTCTGTGGCTGTAAGTCATTGCATCTGCAGATCCTGGTGGAATCTTCTCAAGCTGACACATCACACAGCATACGAGACCTGTAAGTACATCTCTCAGATATTCTCTGGTGGGCACGAGGAGGAGAAGTATGTCCTGCAGAGCAGGGCCATGCTGGCTGCCTTCTCCCAGAGTGACTGTGGGGGTGTGAACACGGGGGTGCAGGCAGGGGTGCAGAGGGCTCTCCTTGCGAGCAGGGTCCCTGCACAGTGCCAGGGGCTGTGTGCTGGGGCAGGGACTCTGCTGCCTGCCAGGGTCAGCACTCAGCCTGCCTGGGGAGCTACCCACGGCTCTGGGGGAGAAGATATGGGGGGGAAGGTGGGACCCTGGATGGGCAGGAAGGGTGTTTCTGCAGTTTAGAGGCTGCAGGATGAAGCAGCAATGCTTAGAACCCCAGATCACCCCCACATCAAATGCAGAGATTCCCTTTCAAGAAGGTCATCAGAGCATTTTTGACCTGAAATGGAAGAAATCTATGCTTTCAGTTTAACACTGGATTTGGCTGAGTGGGGAGGCCAAATAGGAATTTCGCTGTTCTTGTCAGGCAGCAAGTTCTCCTCAGCTGGAGAGATGAACGTTGAAACTGGACACTGGAGAGATGAACGTTGAAACTGGACTCCTCTAAGCTCAGAAGAATCTATTTTTTTCTTCAAGTGCATAATTATTAAGATCATTGTAAAATGGTGTAGGGTGAAATAAGACCAGGATATCTGCATGGTGACTAGAATGTCACTCGTGGGCAGAGCAGCTCTCTTGAGTCTGCACTAGGGCAAGGGGAGCCCTGCTGTCTCTCAGGGTTCCCCAAGAGCCGTGTTGGAGAATAAGATGGCAGATGAGGATTTCATGTCCTTCACAGAAGGTTGCTTCACTCAGCAGAGCAATGCTCAGATTACAAACAGGAGTTGATCCGTATTTCCTCAGAAAAAGATAATAACTTTTGGAGAGAATTTGGAAAAGAACATAAGATGGGAACAAAGACATTTACCCAAACTTGTCAATGTGTTCTCTTTCAACAGTCCCAAATGGCCAGAGTAAGCAAATGTCCAACAGCAGCTCCATCAGCCACTTCCTCCTCCTGCCATTCGCAGACACACAGCAGCTGCAGCTCTTGCACTTCTGGGTCTTCCTGGGCCTCTACCTGGCTGCCCTCCTGGGCAACGGCCTCGTCATCACCACCATCGCCTGGCACCACCACCTCCACACCCCCATGTACTTCTTCCTCCTCAACCTCTCTGTTCTGGACCTGGGCTCCATCTCCACCACTGTCTCCAAAGCCATGGCCAATTCCTTCATGGACAACAGGAACATCTCCTACCTGGGATGTGTTGTTCAACTCTTTTTCTTTCTCTTCTGGATTGGAGCAGAATATTTTCTTCTCACTGTCATGGCCTATGATCGCTACGTGGCCATCTGCCAACCCCTGCACTACAGGACCCTGCTGGGCAGCAGAGCTTGTGCCCACATGGCAGCAGCTGCCCGGGCCAGTGGGTTTCTCAATGCTGCACGGCCAATACATTTTCACTGCCCCTGTGCCAGGGCAATGCTGTGGGACAGTTCTTCTGTGAAATCCCACACATCCTCAAGCTCTCCTGCTCAGACACAGACTACCTCAGGGAAGTTGGACTTCTTGTGGTTAGTACTTTAACAGCATTTGGTTGTTTTGTTTTCATGGTAGTGTCCTATGTTGAAATCTTCAGGGCGGTGCTGAGGATCCCCTCAGAGCAGGGACTGTGCAAAGCCTTCTCGATGTGCCTCCCTCACGTGGCGGTTGTCTCCCCGTTTCTCAGTACTGCCATGTTTGCCAACCTGAAGCCCCCCTCCATCTCTTCCCCATCCCTAGACCTGGTGGTGTCAGTTCTGTATTCGGTGGTGCCTACAGCAGTGAAGCCCTGCATCTACAGCCTGAGGAACCAGGATCTCAAGAATGCTCTCAGGAAATTTATGAATATATGTTATTCTGAAGAAATAAAATGCCTGTTTTCTTCTGCACCTAATTTATAGTGTAACTCACTTCATCCCCAACCTGTCTACTGTTATTTCTCTTGTTGTTGACGCTTTCTTACATTTGATAATGTTTTCATGCCCTTTCTAATTCAGTGTCTGCATCTTTTTCTTCTGAATGGTCCTGTTTACACAAGTGGAAGGGAGATGAGTCCCAGCACAGCATCGCTGCCAGGGAGCACCAGCACTTGGTGTCTCCAGAGCTGCTCTCTCTACTCCCACCCCCTCCCCCTGAGACCTTGTGCTGATGTAAAGCCTGAGGGCTCTGGCAGCTTTGTATCCGTCCTGTGGTGTGGGCATGTATCCTGGGTTTAGCTAAAACCCAGTCCTAT
>NW_009721235.1:0-21871 GCF_000703405.1 Apaloderma vittatum
AACGTTATCGGGGGCGGCTGAATTAGGCTCGATTCACACACCCCCGACTTCGCCTTGAAACTCATCTTGAGTCTGGGGCTTGGGACGGGGAGCCCGGAGGCGGCCTTTTAGGCAGCCGCTGCGGGGGCTTGTGCGGCCGAGGAGCCGCGGGGCGGCGGGGGTCGCGTTGTTGTGAGGTGAGGGTGCGCCAAGGGCTCCCGAAGGGACGAGCGAGAGCAAGGCTGCCTTCAGTGACAGGCGGTACTTAGTAACTTGACTTCGACAAAAAAAAACCACAAAACACCACAAACTCCAGACTTTACTGGCCTTCGTTGCTCCTCAAGCCGCTTCTTAGATTCTCTTTCCTTAATGGTGCTACTTCCAGAAAACGAGCGGTCCTGGCCTATGCCTACTGTTTGCCTAAAAAAAAAAATCACCTTTGCAAACCCTAAGGTTTTGAGAGGATGCTGCTTCTGTAATGTGAGGTGCTTTGGCTGTGTCTCTCTGTCTCCTTTGTTCTTTGGTTTTCCTCTGTTTTCAAAATCACCTTAGTTTGGAACAGTTATTCTGTGTGGAGTAGGTTACTCTGTTAAAGAGGCAGGCTGCAGAATACACTTCAATCAGGGAAAGCTTCTCTTCCACTTCCTTAACTCTTGTGCCCTTTTACTATTAGGTTGCAACTCCTCTTTCCTACCTGCCAGAAATGTTTATGACCTGTCCAGGCTCTTAATACACTGATAATTAAAAAATGCCAACTGCAGGCCTCCTGTCATACAGCACTGCAGTCTGCACAACTGCTTAGGGAATAATGCATCTGCTCTGTGTGGAAGAAATAGCACTGTTTTAGTTTCGTGTTAATAAACACGTCCTTGGATTGTAGAAAATAGGAAAGCTTGAGTATACTTATGAAATAAATTACTTAGTTTGGTAGAAAACTTCAAACCACTGGAGAATGTGTAGGTATTTTTGGAGTCTTCTGCATTAAGGCAGTAATTGTAGTTCACAGTTTTGTGTTGTAACTTATGAAAAGCAAATTTAAGATTTTTCAAAATGCTTATTGTCATGTGAAGTGTTAAGCAGTACTTGAATGGAGTCTTCATTTTGTATATTTCTTGGATTTTGTGGCTTTACACTGTGTTTGGAACTGAACTTTTACTTAAAGCAGGTTGGCTTATTGTATGCTTGATCAGGTATGTATGTCCTGAGTTTTGAGATTCGGGTAGATGTTTTTAAGTTAAAATTCAATGAAATGAAGCCTCAATACTTAAAATTAGAAGTGGATGCAGTGTAGTGTTAGATACTTGCATTTACCTACTTCCTAGGAAGCTGCAAGGTTATGGAGTAGTAAACAAGAAGATCTTGTTTCCAGAACTGTAAGTGTCACTTCATTGCACTGTGTATGTGCAGCATCGAAGTGTTCTCATAGATTGAGGAGACATGATGGATAATCCTAAATTGCCCGACCCGAGAACTTGACATACTGAAACCTGATAACAATGTATTTTAATTTATACTATGTTGTTAACTGCTTTGATCCTAGATTGTTATGTTGGTCAATCAGACACGCTGGGTTACTCTTGAAGAAGAACGGTTTGAAGAAATCATATCAGTCCACATTATTCTGCAGGTAGATTACACCTTTGAGCTACTGTAGAACAGTGAAGTGGTAGAGTGAGAGAAAACTCTTAATAAAGAGTTCTTAGGAGACTAGTTTATTCTTTCTGCTCTTTCTTATGAAATCTTTGGTAATCATACAGTCAGTTGAATACAAACACTTGAAAGACTTCATCTAGTAGTGTTGCCTTGAGTTCATTATATATTTGCTCTACAGTTACTGGCAAAACTGAGGCCACAGTCTGTGGTAATCCTTTTCTCAAATGCCTTATTTGCTATTGCTTTATTGCCCTCCTGGGCCTACACAGCACTATTTTGGTGGTGTTTGGGCAGCACAGCATGTTGTAGGGAGGTGAGTGATAACATAAAGTAGATAGAAAGGAGCCTCTACTCTTCTGGTGTGTCTTAGTGTTTTGTTGGTAGTACTTTAATGTGTGTTGGTGACAAATTTGAGGGGGTAGCTCGAGCAGTTGTGATACTCCAAGGAGGAAAGAAGTTACAAGTAGTGTAAATGTAGATGTCATCTAATTTAGGAATGCTAATATGTATTGAACATAAATTGGATAGGATTGGGATTGAAAATCAGAATAGAGATTTCTTATGCAATTTAGCTGTATATTTTGTGAAGTATTAAACTGAAAAGAAATACAATACTGTCGTTGAGTTGTGTTGTTTTTTTTTTTTAAAGAGAAATAACGGTATCCTGATGTTCATGCAAAAATCTAGTTTCATTCCGTTTTAGTGTACACTTATTTTTCTGGAAATACGTGTCAGTCTTCAGAAGACAATAGATATACTTGAGGTCACAAGTCCTTAGAGCCTCTGTCCCAGTGCCTCCCAGTAAATTTGTAGTAGTAGTGGACAAGGAAGTATCCTCTAAGAAAAGCTGTCCTGAAAAATTTCCTTGACAATTTCAGATGGCAGGTTACATACAGCTATATGATGTTTTTTTGTTTGTTTGGAGATTGTGCTTGTAATGGAATATTTATTATCCATGTGTAAAAAGCAGATTCATACCATTCAAGTATGCTTCTTGCACAGTGGAGGATAAATATTCATGACAGAGTAGATTCCTCCTATTGTGATATTTGCTTTTTCCTCTAGCAATAAATGATTTCTGAATTAAAACTGTGCTATTTAAGCTGGATACATTTTTGTGTTAAAAAGAGTCACATTTGTTTTAAGACAAACATTTAAAAACTTGTAGCTTTGTGGGTTTTTGTTGTTGTTGTAAGTTTTTTTTTTTTCCCCACTGTACCTGAATGATGTTAAGCTATTGAGACAAAAACATGTCACCTACTTCAGAATCTCCCCTGCTGGTTAAAACGAAAACAAAACCAAACTAGCATTGAATGATTGCCCTGCATGAAAATGGAAACCTGACTGTATGTAAAGCGTTGTCTAATATGTGAAATATATGAAGAAGGTTACACAAACTTTGCTAGAGTCTACACAGACTAATTTCAAAAAGGCAACATGATGCAGAATCTGACTTAGTCTGCTTATTTTGAGAATTAAAACTTTCAGATCAAGGTGTTAGAAATTTTACTTTCTGATGTCTTAGCTTACTTGAAAAAATTTGGAGCAACTTTTATTCTTGTACTAGTTTTTCTCCTGCTACTCATGTACAGGCATGCAAGCAATAGGCATATGCAACTCCAGATAATTTCATCAAGTTCTGTGGTGTATAGCTTTGCAAATCTGACTACAATTACTTAGAGCCTGTAACGTAGACTTAAGGACCTAGCTTTAGATATTTTTATTTTTTGAAAAAATAATTAAACTATTATCTGTCATGAAATTTTCTTGTGGAAGAATACTAAGATAAAATACTCTGGAAGTTATTGGCCCTTTTCTGTGTTCTTAACCGTCCACATAACACTTTGGACTCTGAGGAACTCAGTTGGCTTCATTTATGACAAGGATGTAAGCCACATGTAACCTAAAAATTGTTCCTTGGCTGCTACTTCACCAAGAAAATGTAAGTCTTTATTTGTTTAGCATGGATGCATGTATATTGGCTGACTTGTTCTGGCACTGACTTTAAAACTCCATTGAAGGAATATGAAAAAAATCTCATTGCTTGCAGCTAACCTCAATGTAAGGATGCCGTATATAGTACTTTTGTCCAGGTGCTGCTCTGTAAATGCTGCTTCCTCTTGTGTATATATGTAGGGCACACAGAGCACAAGAGGCTTTCAGTCTTCAGTGAAACATTCTCTTTTTAATCTACAGAGTACAATAGGTTGGCAGTTTTAAAAACATCTCAGGTTTGTAAAGTATGTGGGGTTTTTGTTATAAACACCAAATAATTTTGCTGTAAGCTGCTGTAAAACAATTTTGGATGAGAGCCATGTTCTCCGACAGTGAAGGTATAAATAGTAGATGTTAATTGTTTTTTTTTCAGAGTTCATTAAGTGGTCTCTAGTTAAAAAACAATACATGTGGGTTCGTTTTCATTGTTTGGGTAAATCACATGGTTATGTGGTACTTTTCTTTGCTTCCAAGTGCTGTGTATAATCAGCAACTGTATTTATATTATTTACCGTGGATGGTATATGGTAGTGATCTGTAAGAGGACTTGTGGAAAGTTTTTTGATGGCCTTCAGTTTATATAGTGAATGCAGCTAGCAGTTAAATTGATTAATCTTAGGATTTGAGATTGCAGACTTAATACCTTTAGTATTGTTCCTCAAGGATATTCCATATTGCTTACTACATAAAGTGCTACTCTTGATGCCAAAGTTGTTGGAAATGAGGTTTCAGTGAGGCATGGTTTTACAGCGTGTGATCTCTGTTTTTCTTGAGTAGTTTTATTCTTAATTAATCTTGACGTTCTCTGGTAAATGTGCTAAAACAGCAGTTTGTAGGAGTCTTGAGTAGGTGATTGTTTTTCCTTCTCTAAAGCAGTCTGCGTTCCTCAAATAGGTTTAGAACAAATTAGCAGGCTACTCTAGACATTTCCGAAGCATGTTTGTTTGGTCCCAAGATGTTTCTGATACAGTGGTCAAGCTTTCTGCCTTTTTTTATTTCCTTTCTGATTCAGGGAATCCTGTCTTCCCTGACGTGGCCCCTGTGAGTGCTGGTCAGACGGGGCCGTTAAAGGCTGTGGTGTTGACTGTGGTTTTGGTGTATTGGTAATGGGTTTTAATACCCTTGGAGTCCTTTTTCGTTTGTAAACAGATACCAGATTAGGAGGCTTAATAAAAGGAGAAATAGAGACAAATGGCATCAAGGCAAAGGTTTTTGATTACTGAAGGTGTGCCTTCTAGGATGAGAATTGTGTGAGCTGTACTCTAAAAACAGGGTAAGTAGCTTTTCAAGTTGATTCTCTTCATGAGCTGGTGGGAACTGGGTGAGTGAGGAATTCTCGCCAGAGTCACTGAACAGAAGCTGTTTGTGCAGGCATACAGGTTTGGGTGAAACCTGTGCTGGGGAAGTTTTCCAGGCTGGAATTTTGGTCAGCCTGAGGAGACTGACTCCAGAATAGTTGGTTTGTGCATTCAGAGGTATGAGTCTCTAAGTAATATGAAAGATCTCCAGTCTGTGGCTATGTAAGGTAGGTTCCTGATGGCTTTTCCCCCACCCCTCCTTTTCCCTCTCTCTTCTCTCCTGACTGGAGAACAGGGGAAGAACCAATGTTGATCTGAAACATTAACTTTTGGCTTCTGAAAGGAAGAGGGCTGTTGGTTAGTACCAAGTAACGTTGAGAAGTAAGAAAGGATTAGCTGTAGGCCTTTGGCATGATTTTGTGCAAAAAAAAAAAAAAATTATGTAGGAAAATACTTGCATGTATATTTCACAGTCTGAAGGGATAAAAAAACCTGAAGGGATAAAAGAGAGTCTGTACTGACAAATGCACTAGTCTTATTTGCGATCTAATCCAGTCATGGTCAAGACAGTGAAGGTGAAGGGAAGTTGATACATCAGTTACTTTGATGTCCTATGTATTACAAAAAGGGCTTTTTGGAATCTGCAGTGTTTTAAATGTATTTGATTTGAAAAACAGGGGCAGAAATTCTGCATATCAGTATTGAAAAGTGTGTATCTTTTTTTTTTAAAATTGGTTTAATAATTTTTTTAATTTTATAGCATGTATAAGTTTAAACATATATTAGAAAGAACAGAAGAAAAAATAGTCCATGTGCATGACTTTTTTCTTTTGCATGCTTGATCTTTCAAGCTTAGTTAGCTTTTGCAACTGGGCTTCTATACTCTTGGCTTTGCAGAAATTTGACCTTGCTCTGAAGATAGCTATCTTAAGGGCTTTGTGTTTGTGTAAAACTCATAGAGCATATTTCTTCATATAGACATTGAGAATTTTATCTTTGATCCTGCATGCGAGAATTTATACACAGATGTGAAGTTGCTCAGTGTAAGGCCTCAATTCTTCCTGTGCAAACTAAACATAATTGCAAATGAACGGTCCTATTGATTTAAATGTCTACTCACAGTTAATTAATCTTTGCTGAGTTGGGACTGAATATTAGCAAAATCAGATTGTTTACAGCCGTGTGGAAAACTTTCTGCTTCTGTGGAACATTATTTTAAAAAAAATTCAACCACACACACAAAGAAAACCAACAAACCAACCAATAACCCCCCCCCCCCCCCCAAAACACTAAAGTCCCCCAAAGTCTTCCCTTGTGTATTGGGACAAAACAGTGTCTAAAAACTTTTAGTACAATGTTGTCCATCAGATTTCCTGGTTGGGTTGAGAGATGTTTCTGTCTGCAAGTGAGTAGAGTGTAAGTGTAGGAGGAAAAAAAGAATTTCCTGATCTTAATCATGAATAATTAAAAGCATCTCTAGTTTTGACCCCAAAATTAGAAAATTTGCATGTAGGGTAAGATTTCTCAGAACTGGGATAGTCCTGTACAAAGATGTTACTCTGATCAGGATTCCATAAAAACATGGCTAAGCAGCATTGCCTACGCAGTCAACATTCTGTACCCATTCTGATCAGCGTGCTAGTTGTGCAGGTTAATGTTTGTGCATTCTTAAAAGCACCCCATGGACTTACGAGGACTGTCAATTTAGAAAACCTATTTAATATTTCACCTTCTGTTTTAAGGGAAACAAAAAGTAGTTCTGTGAGACTAGACAGGGATAATCCTCTTTGTACAGATGTGTTTACCCTGTGTATTTGACAGTACTTTGAGCGCAGCCATGTCTCCTGTTTCCCATATATGGTTAAGCTCTGAAGCATGAAGAAGGTAATTAATTTACTCTTTGTTCTTATTGGGCCCCCTTCCAGTGAAAATGGGTAGGCAAATATTTTAAATAAGCTGTGTTTTACGTTCTCACTTCCCCAAGTGCAGAGCTTGGATTAGTCTCTGCAGTGGGTCCTAAGACCTTGGAAGAGCAGCCAGGCCAAACGCGCGGGGGCCAGTGGGCACACGCTGGGGGCAACGTCTGCTCGACTCACCTGAATTCTGCTGCTGAAGCATGTTCCAGGGACGGCTGCTTAATTACAGGAGGTACTCTATGAGCAAAAAGATTACCCTTTGGGCACCCACTTGACTGAAGATCCCCCAGTCTCTAAATGGAAAAAAGGAAGTCCCCTTCCCCCATTCCACCCCTTCTGGTCTGCTGTGTTGTGCTGGCTTGTCTGTAAAATAAATGCTGCTTTCTATTTCACTGATTGAACCTGTTTTGCTTGCTGTGAAAGACAGGTCTTCAGGAGCTGATACCGCTTGACATTCTCTGCATAAAATTGATTGCTTTGAGGTTGACAGTGATCATAAACTAATCTTCAGGTATGTGATTTGATACAGGTACCAACTTTCTTTAAATGAGGAATATTCATTTAAAAGGATCATGACAGTTTAGAAGGATTGTTTTCAAATGTTTCGTTCTTAGAGATTTACAGTTTAGAAGGATTGTTTTCAAATGTTTCGTTCTTAGAGATTTATCTCCTTAGAAAGCTTTAAAACTGTCCTAACTTTGTTTAGCAGTTGGCAAACTAGTTTATGAACAACATAGAGTCCAAGAGAGGAAATAAAATGCTGGAGATTCTGGAAATGGGATATATTGACATAAGGATTGCAGTAAAAATAATTTGGAGTCATACTGTGGAAAACAGCAGAATTAGAAGTCTTTTTCAATCTCGTGTTTGTGTGCTATGCTCCTAAGAAACCTGATGGTATGTGACCCTTCTGTAGTTGTCTTGTATGAAACACAATTTCTGATTCTGAAACCAATTTCAGAATCTGTAGTGAAGTTTCAAATACTGTATTACTGTTTTACTTGGGTATCAGTTCATAGAATGGTAGAATGTTACGAATGTTAGAAAAAACTTTTTCACTGTGAGGGTGACTCAGGAACGCATCCAGGCAGGTTTTGAAAGTCTCCAGAGAAGGAGACTCCACAACCTCTCTGGGCAGCCTGTTCCAGTGCTCTGCCACCCTCACAGTAAAGAAGTTTCTCCTCATACTGAGGTGGAACCTCCTGTGTTCTAACTTAAATCCATGATTTCTTGTTCTGTTGGACACGGCTGAAAAGAGATTGTCCCCTTCCTCTTGACACCCACCCCTCAGATATTTATATACATTAATAAGGTCCCCTCTCAGCCGTCTCCTCTCAAGGCTAAACAGCCCCAGTTCTCTCAGTCTCTCTTCATAGGAAAGATGTTCAAGTCCCTTAATCATCCTCGTAGCTCTCTGTGAACTCTCTCCAGTAGGTCCCTGTTTCTCGTGAATTGGGGAGCTCAAAATTGGACACAGTGTTCCAGGTGTGGTCTCACCAGGGCAGAGTAGAGGAGGAGAACTTCCCTAGACCTGCTGGACACACTTTTCTTAATGCACCCCAGGATCCCATTGGCCCTCTTGGCCACAAGGGCACATTGCTATCCCATGGACAACTCGCTGACCACTAGGGCTCCGAGGTGAACATACCAGTAGCTGTGTTAAAATAATCTGCCTTTCAGTGCTTAGAACTTTGGAAGAGTGAGTGAGACTTCTACCCACATGTGCCTCCCCCTCCTCACGCAGCCCCTCCGAATTTGTTGTGGAGTAGCTCAGACTAGTAAATGGAGTGCTAAAACCAAAATAAAGATGGGGGCATAGTCTACTTTGTACTTACGGAAATATTACCAGAGTGGTAGTTTTATAATAAGCACTTATTTAAGTACAGATAATGGAGGAATAGACTTTTAAAACAAAAAGAATAATTGAATTTACTTTTAGATTAATTGTTGAGAGGAAGTTTAAATTCTGTCTTGTATGCCTCAGAAGTGGTTTTTTAAATTTTTTTCTCACTTCAGAATATAACAAATAAATCCAGCCTACTGAATTGCTTTCCTTGTACTACTAATTTTTCATAAAATTGGATTTAAAAGATTTTCTCATCTTTGCAGATTAAGTTGCTTCTGTGTTGTACTAGCTTTTGACTGCCCCTGTTTGAAAGACTCTTTCAGTGTTTATTATTTTGTTTCTTTCTTTTTTTTTTAATATAGTAGTAATGGGAAATGGTATGCTTTTTTCATCCGTATGAGGTACTAAGTTGTAAATTTTAATTCTGGCAAAAGAAAAAGCATTTTGTTTTAAAAAAGACAAAGTTATTCAAACATACTTTTAGAATACTTACTAATGTTACAGTTTGCATATAGCCAACAAGGTTGTGTAAGCAGCATGGAACACGTTTAGTTTTTTGCATGAGGTAGTCTTCTGAGGCTTAAACTACAGGTACTTGAAGGCACGATGAAGGTGGAGTTATGAATCTTTTTGGTAACTTATGTATGGATAAAGCCTTTGTGTTAGCAATGACGAAGAGAGAGAAGTATATTCACTTACAAAGAAGTTATTAACGTTTTTCTTTATACAAACTTTTTGTGTTAGATTAAGTACTATCAGAGCCTAAACCAAACCAGTATTAGTCTCTGTTGAGAGATGTTCCAGAATAGAAATGAGATACAAATATAACTGCTTAAAAGTGTGTTCCTTAGACTTGAGGGATTAAATGCTCTTTTGCCTTTAAAATGGATTCCCAAGTGTGTGTCTGTGAAGTGGATTGTTGTCACTGTTACTTCCTGGGGACCACGGAGATGCTGGGCCCAATGTCTGCCTATTACGTGATGGACAACATTTATCTGCAATGAAACATGAAATTAAATACAAAAGCACATAGCTAAAAATTCCTTTTCATTTGTACAGGTTTCACTGACTGGTACAGGCTGCATTTTCCAGTGATCTGAAATACAGGATGTCACAGCTCAGTAGTTGGAACCTTCATTTGGAATGTAAGATAGCCAAGTTAATTCTCTACTTATGTCCTTTCTGTATGAGGGCTACCCTGAACACTAGCCTTTTGGCAGTTCTTTAGTGCAAAAAAGCTTTCTATTCATTCTTTTAAAGCTGCTCTACAGAAGATTAACAGAGCTGAAAAAGAAAGCGCTAGAGGTGGTATGTTTTCTCATCATAGTGGAGTAAGCAGCTGTTGTGGAGAAGGAGAACCTAGGACTGACTTTCTTCTGGACCAGTTCATCCTGCATCTGAAACTGTGACTGCCCAGTAGGCTATCTTATTCATCAATAAGTGAGAATTTCCTTTCCATGATGCCTAGGACCACTTTCCAAGTTGCTAGAATTTGCAGTTTGATTTCCATCACTGCAGGCTCCTTATGTGATCCAGATGGATGCTATGATTATTGTTCCACTTAATGTGGTGCCTGTAAAAAGGAAGTGGCTGCCACCACATTTTATGCAGCATGATTCTCTAAAGTGATGATGGACAGTTTTAGAACACGCCGAAGGAGGTAGGTGAAGGCATAGCTGTGACACGCGTATTGATACTGTTTTACTAACACTAAGTGCTTCTTCTCCTTTTATATGCAAAGAGTAAGGGCTAGTGAGGAAAAAAAAATAGTTCCAGATGAGGCAGCATTGTGTATATGAAGGGGAGAAGGGTTTTGAGGAAACATTTTGAATACGAGGTCCTCATTTCTATGGAAAGTTTAGGAACCTGACTCCTTTAGTACTCTGTAAGTTCTTGCAAGTCCTATCCATTTTTAGAGGAGTTGCTTATGCTTAGGTACTGAAAAAAAATAACTTCGGCAAAAATCAGGTGTCTTATCTCTATTTTAGTTAAGACTGATTGTAGTTCTGACCTTTGCAGTTTGTCAAAGTGTACTTTGCTTTGAATTGTATTTTTGGAAAGCAGGCTATTGGTCTCAGATCTCTTGTGTCACAAGCAGAACGTGGTAGGGGTTGTGAGAATACTCTGTGTCTTTCTGGAGACGCCAGTTCAGCAGTCTCAGAGTTTGTGTCATAAAGCTTGAACTCTGGGCACATACATTGTTGGCCTATTTGTTAGTCTGAATTTACTTTCTTTGCAGGTTGCACTTTCATTATAGGTTTAGAACTAATCTCAAAGGGTGTTTAGTTGTTTGGGTTTGGTTTTTTTGGGGGGGCAGTGGTGAATTGTATTTGATATCAGGTTGTTGGTTTTTATTACTCTCCTCCATAACTTTGGTATCTTACTCTTTAAATTTCTTTCCTGTGTTAGTTGCCCAGGCAACTTTGTGGGTTTTCTCAACTTCTGAGTTCTTGAAGTTTGATATTCTCTACTATGTTTCCCATATAAATAGTTCAGAGAACAGATATAAAATGATTTTTTTTTTCAGTATGTTGTTCAAGAGGGACAACACAGAGGATTTTACTCACTGACACAAGTTGTCAATGATTATTTTAGGGATTATATTTTAAATTCAAGAAAGAAAAATTGCTAGTGGATGTTACTGATCACTTTGGGAGTGAATAAAGATTCTCTAATTATGAATTAATAAGATACATAGAAAATGTTTTTAATTTTTAATATTTTTGCTAGTGATTTCTTACCAGTGGTATGAAAAGTATCACCTAAGCCGAACTGGTAATTGCAAATTTTAAAAAAATCACGGTAACAAACCACTTGTGCTTCTAGTGAACATAGGTGATATCTTGAGGGTTGGAGGTAAACTTTTCTTTTTCCTGTTACAGTCAAACAATTTTGTGAAATGTCTGTCTCTGAGAAGTATCTCCTCTTTGATTTTGGAGATGCTTTTGAGCACCAGAGAAAAATTCTCCTGTATTTAGAAATGTGCATGCTTTGGATTTTTTTTTAATATATAAGAATATATGAGTTTTTGCTACAGCTGCTCCCTCAGCTGAGACAGGACCTATCTGCATATCTGATAAAACTGTTGGGCAGCCCTGGAGGAGCCGCAGGACACACAGATGGAAGTAGCCTTGCTTGGTTGAGCTTTGTTTCTGTAGGAAGTAATGCTAAAATAAACTATAGATTTTGAGTGTGTGTTTAACTCTGAGCTTTTGAGAAGTGGTTCGGGGACTGTGTTTCTTGAGTAGTGGACCGTACTTTATATGAGATACTATATGACAGTATTTTATCTAGCTGTTATTATTTCAATGATTGACTGAAAGTTATTATTATTTAAATGTAGTCAATGCCTTTTCATCCCAGGTACCTCATATTTCACTGAATGCCATTTTCTCTTTCAATATATTACACTGAATGGGTGCGTTTACTTTCAAATTATATGTATGTTTTGTTTGTGTTACTGGTGTGCATTTGTAATAAAACAGTTGGCTATTACTTTTGAAAAATGTCTAATAAAAAAATGAATGAACGAAATACATGTGAATTTCACAAAGGTGGGATTTCTTTCACATTGCACACCTAGGAAATGAGGATAATACCAGTTGTTGCTATTTTGTTTTCTGTCAGAATTTTTCACTATTAGAAATTAAAGTCATTAAAGAATTTAATTAAAGAAATTTGAAGAGTTTAAATGAAAGAAATTTTAAAATTAAAGAAATTTAAGGAATTCAATTAAAGAAATTAAAGGCACCAGCAAAGCCGTGGAAGCAGGAGTCTCTGTGGGTTTGAAACTTGTTAAATCTTTGAGCCATATGGCATCCAAATGCCGTAATAGGAGGCAAGTATTATGCAGTATTGATAACCATTTTGTATGATCTGGAGGAGAATAGTGGGATCTTTGTAGTATCTGTGTAGCAAATACGTTGTGGTTTTTTTCTGATGATTTAGTGGAGAAAGTCCCAAACCAGAGGTCTGTCCGTTTCTCACTGTGATTCTGAGGAATGTCCTTATTAACTGCTTGGAGATTTCTTCCCGTGTGTCAGTGCTGTATTGATGCTATGGGAAAGGTGTTTCTGCTTTAATTTCTCTTGAATCAAGGCATTGTGTTCTCTTTCCCCTCAGACCATAAATGGGTCCACTTAATAATTCCATTATGTGGAGGGTTAACTGCATTATAGAGGGTTGCTGCATCTTAGCTTAAAGTGTGAGGATGGATCTTCATTTTCTAGTGAAAGAGAGCTTTTATTGTTATGGAAAATGTCATGGTAGAAGTGCTGGGGTAATAGCTGCAAAGAGCTCAAGAGATCCTACCTGGTCACATGAATTTCAAGGGTGATTCAGCCCCAGTCAGAAAGGAGCCCAGATGAGGTTAATTTGAAGTCACGGTGCTCCTGTCCTCAGTCGTGGGATCCAAGGCGAAGTGGTAGGTACAAGAGCAGTGTGAGACTGCTGTTCCTTCAGGCCTTCTAGAGCAGCTGAAAAATGGGAAAATTTTTCTTACTTCTAGCATAGGTCCTACATTTGTAGAATGTGACTGTACTTGATGTGGTGGAAAAGCGGAATCCTCTTTTTCTGTACAGTGAATTTTCAAACCCGTTCCTATTTATTTTAAATTATTTTTTTTCAATTTGTGTATGTTAGACAAATACGTGTATAAAGAAAATTCTGTTTTAGAATTTAATGTTATTTCTTTTGTTACTAGTGGAATAGATTTGTTAAGTAAATTTTGATTACTGCTTGAAGAAAAGCATGTTCTTAATAAGTTTTTGGGGGATTTTTACAGAGAATTTTTTTTCCACTGGTTATTTTCAAAGTAATTGTATTACCTTGAAATAATTTGCACAGAATAATTTATCTTTTTGTGTATCTTTGCCAGTTGCATGTTATTTGCAGGAAGAAAGGCCAATTACATATGTTTCTGTCTGTCTGTCAGATAAGTGTAAATGGAAGTGGGAAGATGAGCATTTTGCAACTCTCTGGTCAAGGTATCTTTTTTTTATAAATATATACTATGAAGCCACCTCCTGGTTAGGCAGTGTGGCTAGTGGGGTGTTTGAAAGAAGTCAGGCTTAATTTTGATTTTATATTCCCCCCCAAATGAATGCGACTTCATAGCGTTCTCTTGGGTGTTGAATTTCTCCTCCTCAGGAAGAGAATATCCCATGTTGCACCTTTAGGAAAGCTTAATTATCAGTCATCCTTGCTTGGTGCTACGGTGTGTAAATAATACTTCCTCTCTTTTCGTTTTCACATCAGATTAAATGGACAGGCAGAAGGAAACATGATGATTATAACAGATTAACTGCTTGTTTAGGGAGAATGACAATATTAGGAAAAAAAGTGTTTATATGGGTAAGTAATAAAGTGTGTGGTGTTACTGTGTAAACTCTAACAATTTTAGGCAGAATAATAGAGGGTGGCTTATCTTTGTTACTTTTCCTGCATTTTCCTCCTTCCCCTCACACTGTCTTCCTTTCTGTTTTAGCATTATTCTCCTGGATTCAAGCAAGCATGTACACGTGCTAACCTAGTGATGTATTTCTATATTGCCTGTTTGATGTGTGCCCCATGTACTGCAGGGTTCTGGAGGTTTGGCCTGAGAAGCTGAATGTCTGTTCTGATAGAAAAGATGATTCATGGGACCCGTTTTATGTCTCCTTATCAAAATATCTGTTGGTCGCAGGCCCTTTTCAGCTTGCTGCTTTGGAAGCTGCATGCAGTGACAGTGTTTCTTGCTTGCTGTAGCCTGAAGTAGCCCAACATAAACTTAGAAAAGGAAACCAACATCAATACAAGTCAATATGAAATGGTAATGTTCAGCTGTTGCATGTCTGCTAAATGTTTTGTTTCCTTTTTTGGGAAGGACTGGAGAACTGTTTCTCACAATTATTTTAGTTAGTCACTAATATTAAAAGAACAGTCAGATTATTGCTGACCACAAAAATCACTTTGAGAGAATAGTATGGTTTATTATTTCTGTCTTTCTGGCATATGCTTTAAATGGATGGACAGCATTTCTGAAATTACATTTTGAAATGTGTCGGGACTTGGGAACAAGCTGCATTTAGAAATGGGCTTTAGTGCTTGCATCTGTACAGTAAGATAGGTCATGTTCTTTTTAACACGTATTCCAGGATTTAGGCATTTGTGCATACTTCTTCATAAAAAAACCCCACAGAAGTGCAAAATTTTTGTCTTTGAGTGTCTTCCTTTAATTTTTACTGTATTTGAGAATGAAAGTGTTTGAAATGAGTAAGTAGGCACAGAATCTGTCTTTGCCAAAGGCAATTTATTGTTGTAAATTCTGTAGTGGCTTCTACAGGTAACTTTACAAGGATCTTGGAGCAAAATCTTTTTAAAAATGACTCCTTTTTACGAAGCATGATGTTGCTCCTTATTGCTAAATGAAAAGCTGATTTGTAGAGCTTTGTAGTCTTCCAGCTTTTCAGAGTCCTAACAACTGTGCTGAGGTTTGAGAGGATTGCACAGATATCTTAGACAAGCATGAAGTCCTCATTGCTGTCATGCTGAGGGTATTCCCATACCTTACAACTGAGGACAAACACTTTGGTCGATCCACCTTCTGCCAGGGTGAAGAAATGGAACGGACCCTTTTGGAGAGGAATTCTCATACATTATCTCCCAGGAAATCTAACCTTTGGTTTTGATGCTAAACATAATTTTTGCTGACAGAGAGCCTGCTGCAGGCCTGGCTGCTGCAGTCTTGGAAAAGAGCAAGAAGGGAAAGCGCAGCCTGACTGAGCATTATTCTCATTCTTCATCTGCTTCTGCGAAGCTGTGTGGAAAAAGTAAAACAAAAGGTTTATTTGCAGTCTGTGGATATGAAGTCCTGCAGTGAAACATACACATGGACTACGTACATCAGGTTTCTTTAGTGACTTCTCTCATTTGATTCAGCAAAAATGTTACTTTTCTTTCTAGTAACTTGGCATATGTAGATCTGCTGGATTAGTTTTGTTTCCTCGTTTTCATTTTAGAGCCAAGTTCTGGCTTTCTTTTTCCCAGTAGTTTTTGAGCATGCTTCAAAAAAATTTATTAGCAGTATGCTTTGTTATGAAATGTTTGTTATCAAATGTCTGCTTAAAAAAAGTGATGACAGGTGATGCTTGTGCCAGCCTTTTAGTAAACATATTAAAAGTACAGTCTCCTTTGTTCCCTGTTTGGGTGTTGATTGCCAGTTGGTTAAAGATGTCTGTAGCAGGAGTGGCTGAAGTGGTTACTGTCCTGACTACCACCCACCCAGCTTCCTTGGAGCTTCCAACTCCACCGGCATCGTGGGTGTCGTGGTGCTCTGGGTGTTCTTGAGCTGATACCAGCTGATCTCCTCTGGTGCTGGTTTCAGTTAATGTACCAGGTTAGTATGTCCCTGGTAGCTCGGGAGCAGACATGCATTCCAGAGCAGTCATCATTATGTAAAGGAGATGTAACATAGGGCGAGGACTGTTGGTAACTGTTTCTGCCTATTGTAGTGAGGAGATTATTGTAGTTACCAGGCTGAATATACACAGATGATCTGTAATACAGAGATGCCGTTTAACACTCTTCAGTTACTCCCTGGAGCAAAACTACCAATCGGGTAGAAATATTCTGTCCTGCAACCAAATATGGGAAAGAAGAATAGGGCTAACTGCAAGCAGCCATGGATTAAATGGTGTTTAAAGAAAAAAAAAAAAGTCAGGAAAATCCAGATGTTAAAGAACAAGCTGTTAAAGACAAGCATGCAAGATATTCAGACTTCAATGGTTCTAATGAGGGTGAAGAAAAATACCTGCGTTAAGTTTTCATTATTGTTTTACCCCACTTTTTTACTTACTAGCAAAGGTGTACCTTGCTTATTATCTGCTAAAGGTTGCTAGTAGTGATTAAGGTTACTCTGTATGTTATTACAACATTAGTGCCCATGGACTGTTTTCTCTTTAAGCTTCATAAAATGAGGAGCGGGGGGGAAAGAAAAGAAGAAATTACATGATTTGCTGGTTTGGGTTTTCTGAGTTTTTTTTTGTTTTAAATTATAATCTGTGTAAAACCTGTAAATTATGCTGGCCTCTAGAGAAGCTAATGGTCTTGTACTCAACTATTCAAATATTTAGAGGATGGAATTTTAACTTTGTGGTGAATAACATTGATTCAGTGTTCAGGTCTTTGATTAGTTGGCTCAAAAATAGGAGGCTTTAAGTACTCTGGAATTGTTATGGGTGTAAAGTACTGACAGATGAGATTCTCATCTGTTTTTGTTCTTTTTCTTTTTACTTTGTTCCATTTTTATAAGAAGATGTGCATCTGAGCTTCTCCACATTCACTAGAAAGGCAGGTGTATAGGAAAGTGTAGGCCTTTATAAAATTTGCCATCTTAGATTAAAATGGTGTTAATCCATTAGTGAGCAAGCCACTGCTAAAACCATTTGTCTTTTTTTTGTTGTCTTCAAGATATGAGAGTATGCAATGGAATTTAGATAGACTTTTCGTACTAAAGAGTGATATACTGTAGAAATGAATTTTGAAGATCAGGGAAAGGGAAAGACCTCACTGTCTTTAGTATGCTAATGGCATGTGTAGTGAGAAAGCTGAAAGCTACCATGTAGCAAATATGTTCAGAAACTGATGATGTTTGAAATAGCTGTTTAATCCCTCTCTACTTAATGAGTATTTTATGTATAGTTTCTCTGCTCATAGACTGAAACTACGAGTACGCGGCAGGAAATATTTTGAGTCAGTATTTTCCTTTACTGGTTCAGAGAAATAGCTTC
The DNA here is from genome assembly GCF_000703405.1 of Apaloderma vittatum. Taxonomy (NCBI): domain Eukaryota; kingdom Metazoa; phylum Chordata; class Aves; order Trogoniformes; family Trogonidae; genus Apaloderma; species Apaloderma vittatum. Next base: position 17,456 of record NW_009721235.1, read on the forward strand.
CAGTGACACAGGCTTCATTACTGAAATAGAATCAGTGGGAAGAGATATGAAGAACAATTTCTTAGTAATTTACATTAGTAGATTTAGGAACTCTGGAATAAATTGTAGATGCTTAAGAATTTCCAAAATACTGTACTTGAAATCTGTATTACTTCGAAATGCTGTGTTTGAAACACTCTTCCAAGGAACGCATGAATATTTTTCAGCGAGCATTTGGGGGCGGCAGGGAAACGCCATATCATATTTGTGCAGGTAGTTAGATGAGGCTTAATTATCTGACTGTAATGAAAACCTGGTGGTTGTCATATCCCAGAAACGCAGAAATGTTTTTCATGTCCAAGGTATTTTGGGTTATTTTCTTACTAAATATGCAATAAATTGAAGTTGTAAATGATGTCTTTGTATGATTCAGTGTAAGAGCAAAGATTGTGTTTCTAATGGATAGTCAGACATTTTGGAAATAATGCACCTATGGGTTAAAAAAAATCAAGTTCAGTGCTTTACTGTTTCAATTTATGGAAATAAATGAGCTGATTAACATTTATTTTAGGAAAATCTAAGTCATCTGAAGCAGCACTGATCAGTAGTTCCAAGCCTTTTTTATTAAACTTTTTAAAGACTATTCGTTGTTCAACTGTGAGTTGTGTTTTGCTGTGTTTCCAGTACGGTATTTTCTGTCCTGACTCTCAAAAGTTAATGCTGTTTTTATTTCTGTAGTAGTGTGTTCTGGCAGCATTGCTTATAGTATTTGTCTTGTGAAATGAGTGCACCTAACCTAGAAGTGTGAAAAGATAAGAAATTTGTATGTACATGACCTTTATTCATAATTGAACTTTAGGTTGATGTACTTTCGTGACTATTGCACTGAGATAGTGATCTGGTTATAGTCCATGAAAAAGATTTTGTAGCATCAAATTGAAACTGCTCTGAAGTATTGAGTATTCAAACTAGATTTGCACAAACTGATTTTTTTTTCTTAGAAAAAAGCTTACTTAATTTTTCAGAAAAAAGTGTTGGCCACCATAATAACAATTAATGTACAATCATGTGACCTGCTCTTCAGATTTCTAAGAAAAACTTGTAAAGTTTTAGCTTTAATTCTCTTCACTAGTAATTTCACATTTGTATGTGATCAATAGATTTTCTTCAAAGTGAGGCGCATTAATTTAGTCTTGATTATTTTCATGAGCATAAAAGTGACCATCCTATTTGCTGGGTAGTAATCTGGTAGTCTGGTAGTCAGATGGTTTTTGTCCAGATACTTGTGTTTTGTCAACCTACATAATTGTAAAGGTTCTAAGGTAAGAGTTTGTGATGAAAATTCATAAGCCAGTTTTGCATTCTGCCTCGTTATTCCCTGTGTTAACATCTCCTTCTCTTTCTGGGTCTGATTAATTTTCAATCTGTGTGTTCCAGGTATTCCTGTGTACGTAGCCACTAGGCTTTGGGGGTGTGTTGGCACAGTTCAGAGTGTGTTTATAGTCCCAAATACCTGCCAGAAGGATTTCTAGGTGTTGTCTCTGGGTAGGCTGTCTAAATTCACTGTACAGCAGATGGCACTGGAAGAGCACATCAGTGGGAAACTTCAGTGAAGCTGCAATTAATATAAAATACTAGCGAGGCTGTTGCAGTGCTGAGGGTTGTGAAGAAGTTGTGTAGCTCGTTTTAATGTATTCCAGGAAGGGGTGCGTGCCAGGCTCTTCTGCTTCAGATCTTCTAGATGTAGACAGTGGAGAATTGTACACTTGCAAGCACATGATTGTATCATATATTGAGGCCTGTTTATGTAGTACTTCTAAACATATTAATATATAGTGCAGAATTACTGATATTCTTTAAGTGTGTGCAAAGGAAGAAGAATGTCTGGATCGGGTAGGGTATTTGACTTCAGGGTGTTTGATTTGTCTTGGAAAAAATACATGTAAGAGAAGATGTAGAGTGATTCTCCTATGGAAGACTTGTTCAGAGGCTTGCTCTCATCTGTAGGTGTGTTCTCTACTTCGGAGAGCTTAGACTTGGACTGTCACTCACTGGATTTTTATTGTCTTTTTCCTGGATGAATTAGATGGCCTTCTGGATAGATGCCTGTTGTTTATGTGGTTTATATTGGAACTTTAAACCTTTAGTATTTTTTAAAATATGAAGTGTTTATTTTTCAGTACTTTCATGTTTCCCAATTCTTCCAAATACATGGAGCTTACATTAAACATCAGTGTTTTAAAACATGGAATTTTATGATTCTGCTTGTATCTGTCAAAAGGGAAGTAAAATATATATGCATATCTCAGTATCATCCTCAAATTTTCTAAGTGAAATGCTACTGTTTTTCTTTTCTTTAGTATGTCAGAACTCCTAGTACCACAGGAGTCATGTTAAAAATGAAGAATAAATGAACTTGTAACAAAATACTAGTCTTGGTGTTTGGGTTTTTTTTTTTTTACTTTTTTGGAGGGTTTTTTTAAGGTTTTAATATTTGTTAGTAGGAAGAGTTTGTTCTTAGTTTTTTAGGAAACAAGTTTTTGGGTATTTTTTTTTTTCTTTGCTGATGGCAAGTAATTTACAGGCAGAAGAGAACTTTTAATTTCTTGCTATTGAAAGAAAGGAAGGTGCTGTTTAGTTTGGTAATTAAAATAGTGTATCCTCAGCTCTTTCAATTTCACAGATAGACTTGGGAAATATTGGAGATGATGGCAAAGACAGAACAGGTCTTCAGAGTAGGGTGATGCAGATAGTGTGGGGAATTTGAAGGTAGAGCTAGGGTACAAATCCAAATAAATCCGGCTTTAGTGCTTCTGCCATTTGAGCTGGACAAGAGTAAATGGACTGCTGCTTGATTATAGTAATCATTCTCCTTACGTGCTTTTATGCGATTTTGGAGTGGTTGTTTAAGAAAATCATACTGCTTAGTTGATAAGACTTATTTCAGTTCATTGCACTATTTTTTTTGGTTGCTTATATTGTGATACCATGAAAGAGAAGTGGGTAGTACATACATAAGGGCTATTTTATTTTCCCTGCAGTCCTCCAAACCTGGAAGATTTGAAAGATTCTTAAACTCCTCCTGCTTGCGATGCTTAGCCTGGAGCCAGGCTTGCTGCTGCAGTGTGTGCTGCTGACATCCCATGTATTTGGAGGTACGTGGAATAAGGGCTGCTACTAACAGCAGTACCTACTTCTGTGGCAGCAGCAACTTCTGTTGCTTCTCTTTCCAGTCTTGTTCTTCCTCTCTCTGCAGAGCTGCTTGTGTTGGAAGGTCTAAATAACATAAACCTCCCCTCCGCCCCAAACAAACAGACAGTAGAACCCCAAACAGCAAAACCCCAACAACAAGCCCTCCCCCCAAAAAACCCCAACCTATCAACAAAACAAAACAAGCCACAAAACAAAACCAAACTCAATCCAAACCAAACTCGAACAAAAAGAACCCAATCTGAAAAGCCAACTTTATGGAGGATGACAGGAACATGGTTCTGGAAGGCACCAGGTGGGAGTGGGGACTGTAGCAGATATGTCCACTTAATCTTGGCAGAAATAGTGGAGGAAGACAAGCTCTAATAGTACTAGGCAAGAAAAGCCTGTGATTCGACCTCCTGTATGCCTAAAGCATGGTTTGGAAATGAACTTTTCTTCATAGATGTTCCTGGAGGGGACTTTTATGGCTTTGAACAGCTCTTACTTGGCTGTTAATGTCTCTAGAGTTAGTTTTCCTATAATTATGTAACTCTGCTCAACTTTCATGTGTAAAGAAAGTATGACCTTGTAATAGCATGTTGTTAGGACTAACCACAGTTTAATCTATACATAGGAATCCTGTTGGATTAAGTGTCTACTATAGTTTTCTATAGTTATTTTTTGAAAGCCTTCTGAAAGAGCTGGGTGTTTCCATGCTTGAAAATTTTAAATATAGACATATGTATGTAATGCATGTAAGTGTGTTGTAATGTGTGCGTATATTTAAAACATAGCATGCTGAAAGCAGGAAAAAGTTGTGGAAATCTTCAGGGCACATGTAGCAGATTCATTTTTTGAGTCTGATTAGTTTTTGAGCCTGATTAGTTTTCAAGTCAACCCTCTCTATTTGCTGCTGTTCGAAGCACGTTACTTAAGTACTGCAATTTCTGTTTTGTTTGAAGAGGGGGAAACCTTTATGGATAATTTTAAAAATACTTCTTTTGTGAAGTTAATTGTTTTTTATTTATTTCCAGGAAATGGCTCTTGAAGTTAAATGAGGCTGGATAAAACACATAAATGAAGCAGAAGCTGCTCTGCATGTGTTAGGGCTATATCACCACAAGCACTGCTGATCGGCCAGACTTGGTAACTTGTCATAATGAAGAAAATTAGCCTCAAAACAATTCGCAAGTCCTTTAACTTAAATAAAAGTAAAGATGAAAGTGACTTTGTAGTGGTTCAGCA
>NW_009721235.1:21902-39816 GCF_000703405.1 Apaloderma vittatum
AGTGAATTTGGAAAAGATGACTCCTTGTTTGGCAGCTGCTATGGTAAAGATTTGGCTAGCTGTGAAGTTAATAGTGAAGATGAAAAAGGAGGCAAAAATAGATCAAAAAGTGAAAGCTTAATGGGTACGTTAAAAAGGAGGCTTTCAGCAAAACAAAAACAGAAAGGCAAAGGCAGCACACCATCTGTAAGCTCTGCAGACGATGACACCTTTTCTTCCTCATCTGCTCCAATAACCTTCAAAGACGTGCGAGCTCAAAGACCTCTGAGATCCACTTCCCTCCGTAATCACCATTACAGTCCAACTCCGTGGCCCCTTCGACCGACAAATTCAGAAGAGACTTGCATCAAAATGGAAGTGAAGGTGAAGGCCTTGGTCCATTCCTCGAATCCAAGCCCAGCACTGAATGGCGTTCGAAAGGACTTCCATGACTTGCAGTCAGACAGCGTGTTCCAGGAGCAAACCAACGCGTTAAAAAACACGGAATCTCAGAATGGGGACTTGCATCTTCACATTGATGAACATGTGCCTGTAGTTATTGGATTAATGCCTCAGGACTACATTCAGTATACTGTGCCTTTAGATGAGGGAATGTATCCTTTGGAAGGATCACGTAGTTACTGTCTGGATAGTTCCTCACCCATGGAAGTTTCAACTGTTTCTTCTCAAGTGGGGGGAAATGCTTTCCATGAAGAAGAGAGCCAGGTGGATCAGGATGTAGTTGTTGCACCGGATATCTTTGTGGACCAGACCGTGAATGGTTTGTTGATTGGTACCACAGGAGTCATGTTGCAAAGCCCAAGAGTTAATCACAGTGATGTCCCTCCGCTCTCACCTTTGCTACCTCCAATGCAGAATAATCAAATCCAAAGGAACTTCAGTGGATTGAATGGCACAGATGCCCACGTGGCTGAAAGTATGCGCTGCCATTTGAATTTTGATCCTAACACTGCCCCTGGAGTTGGAAGAGTTTATGATTCTGTTCAGAACAGTGGTCCTATGGTTGTGACGAGTCTCACGGAAGAACTGAAAAAACTTGCAAAACAAGGGTGGTACTGGGGGCCCATTACACGTTGGGAGGCAGAGGGAAAATTAGCTAATGTGCCTGATGGCTCGTTTCTCGTTCGAGATAGTTCTGATGATCGTTACCTTTTAAGTTTGAGTTTTCGTTCCCATGGAAAAACTCTTCACACTAGAATTGAACACTCAAACGGTAGGTTTAGCTTTTATGAGCAACCAGATGTGGAGGGACATACGTCTATAGTTGACTTAATTGAACATTCAATCAGGGACTCTGAAAATGGAGCTTTCTGCTACTCGAGATCTCGACTGCCTGGATCTGCAACTTACCCCGTGAGACTGACAAATCCAGTATCTCGGTTTATGCAGGTGCGTTCTTTACAATACCTGTGTCGTTTTGTAATACGCCAGTACACCAGAATAGACCTGATTCAGAAACTGCCTTTGCCAAACAAAATGAAGGATTATTTACAGGAAAAGCACTACTGAAAGCTTATGGGAATCTTGCATCTTGCACTTTGGGAATGACAACAACAAAAAGAGATTGAATTACAGTTTACAGACTTTCGTTATTATCAAAATCTTTTGCTGCCATAAAAATATTTCATTTTTGTGTGTTAAAGGAAAGTAATGCATTTGGATTTATGTTTGTTTTGGGGGTTTTTTTGGGTATTTGGGGGGGGTGCTTTTTTCTTCTTTTTTTTTTTTTTTTTGGAAAGAATGAACTCAAGTTTATTTTTAGAAGTGAAATAGCTGTCTTTCATCAATGTGCAGATTAATCACAATGTGAATGATCAAATTCTCCTTAATTTCCCCCAAGTCCTTTGCTGCTATCCACTGTGATTTTTATGCATTGAAAGCACATTTCATGTGTATTCAACCATAAGTAAAAGTCAAATGAAACTTGTTGAATGGATTAATTTTTTGTTTCCTTTAAAATAGCCTGTTTGAAAAAAATGATTGTGGATAAAAAACATACTGGTATTCTAAATTACAGAATTTACATCCGTGTTAAGAACAATTTCCTAGTATCCTAATTATAAACTTCTAGAGAGATATGCCCTAATATAGAACTTCTAGACAGAGCTGTGTGATAAGAACATGGTTATGCAGCATATCTTTGGAAAAAAACCCCACCCTTTTGCTAATTCTTGTATTGTCTGTATACACATTTGTGTTTGAGAAGATTGGTTCAGCCTTTCTCTTGTCTCAGTATTTTGTCCTTCTAAAAATGGCCTTTAAAAAAATAAGTAGTCTGTGAAAGTCAGTGTGTGGTACCTATAAGGAAATTGCAGTATTGGGGTCTTGTCAAAGATTATCTTTTAAAATCATGCCATCAGTTAAATAAACAAACACCTACCAGATCCCCTCTTACTGTCCTTTTCCCTTCTACCTCCTCTTGGGGGATGGGGGAGAGGGCAAATTCCTGGGTTTGTAGGAGCTCTAGGAATTGTTACTATGGGAACATAAATTGATAAGCCATTTTAGGTATGGGGTAAAACTTCTAATAGGGTGATTTCTACCATATATATTCAAGCTACTTGAAATTTCATTATCTTCAACTTTGTTCATTTTTTTTTTCACTTCAGAAATGCAGTAATACACTAATATCCTTTGGGTAGTTTCCCCCCCCTCCCCCCCCCCCCCCTTTTTTTTTTTTCCTTTTTGGATAACTTTTGAAGAGGAAGGAACACGGCTGGTAACATTTGGGATGGAAGATGCTTGAAATGCATCTCTAAAGCTCTATTCTCATAGCCTTGCACATTATGGGGAAAAGAGATTTGGATATGTGCTGACCACAGGAAATATTTCAGTTTACTCTCATGAAATATGTTTTGACTTATGAAATATTGAATCAATTAAGTAAATGTTTATGGTATCTGTCGAAGATTCTGGCATTTGAAGAACTTATTTATTCTGACCTTCTGTAGAGGGGAAAAAAAAGACTTTCAGTGGGGAGTACGGGTTCTACACTCTAATATTTTCATCATGCAAGGTTAATCCATGGCATTTTCCTCTTTTGTTTCAGTTGTTCCCTCCCCATCATTCTGTCACTTCTTTGAGTTATTTGTAAAAGGGGTCATATCTAGCTTGGGAGGGAGGCTTGCTTTGCCTGCCTCTATCTCGGTTTTGTATTTTAGAATGTCATCTTCCCCATCTTGGTAGGAGTTGCTAGTCAGTAAACATCAGCTTACAAAAGGCTGTTTGTTTTTGATACGGCTTTCTTGTTTAGGTTGTTTTCTTCTTGTTTAATCTAGCCTCTTTGTCCCCTGAAATGAGTCTTTACTAATGAATACAGTATTGCTGCAAGGTGGTGCAGTAGCACTACATCTTGGGTTGCCTGAATTGATAGACAAAATTTATATTTTTTTAATTTATTTTTTGACCATAATGTTTAACTAAAAAATAATTAAAAAAAAAAAGGAAAATCAAAGGTAGATAAAAGCTGCCTTTGCTTTTAAGGGAGGGAGAATAAGGATTTCTTCTGTAGTCTGATAAAGTTTTAAACTTTAGAAAAAAACAAACCCTAGAGCAGTCTATATACGTCATTTGTTGGCTCTGCCATTGAGATATATGTATGAAAGTGTGAATTCTGGTTTCTTTTTTTTCTCTACTGACTTACCTGCCCTGAGCTCCCCTTGAATCAGGATCACTAACTTTATTCAAAAAGGCACAATAACCTATTGTATGGTACAGTGTTCTGATTCTGTCTGTGGGGAGGAAAAAGAAAATAATTTTTATGGATTTCAGACACATACTTTTGGAATAAAACCTCTGGCATTTTCTTCACTTTAAAAATTCTTTCCCCATACAAGCTAGAGGACCTATGCATTCTACAGAATCTTTGAAAGATTATAGTGTATTGAATATTTTCTTTGCCATTTAATATCACTATTGAATGCATTAAACATATGTTTATACTATGCCACATGCATTAATTTAGCAGTCATTGCATTGAACCTTAAATATCTGAAGCTATACTATCCTGGTCTTACTGCTGAACTGAAAAAAGTGCAAGAACACACATGCTAAATTTCTTACCCTTGCCTTGATAAATTTCAGTTTGTTCATTCATACTTGCTGATGCTTTTTTTTTTTTAAATATAATTAAACTTTGGTTCAGCTGTCCAGTTTTTGAATTGCCTACTTTACTGTGTTAATCATCTGCAACCTTCATCAGGCCAAGTTAACTTTATCGTTTTCTCCCCTCATAAAGCTTCCACAAAAGGAATGTTGTGAAGTGGTTGAGGCCTAGGATGTCAGAACCATATAGCACTTTGTTTCTAAATAAAAAGTGGTGGTGATATTTCTGTTAAGCTCAAAATACTTTAAATCAGTAGCAAGTAGACACAAACACTTAGTTTTACAGATATCATTAATCAGAGCATCACAGTGTTTTTTCATGCTGAAGTAACTGGCCAGCCAGGAGAAGGAACCCAGAAAAACGAGTTTGGAAAGATTAAAGATACTTAAAATTTCTTATAACAAAGAATAATATAAAAGAAACACAGTAATATTTAGTTATGAAACAATTTAGAAATACCTAGAATAACCACAAAAATTGTGTTGACTTCTGCATCATGATAATTAGAGTAATAAAGTATCCTTGAAAAATAAAAGGAAAATAAGGATATTTTGGGGACTTTTGGAAGTAGACACACTAGGAATAAAAGCTAACTGACTGTGATCCTTGTAGAGTAGAAATGTGGTTATCGATTCAGCACAACTGTTTAAGGGTTCAAAAGGTATTTTTATGTAATTGAGTTGTGGAGAAATGGTTTTAAAAATGAAACTTTGAAATAAAATTCCTTTTTGAGCATCTGAAACAATTGATGTTATTGATATCTCGTTTACCAATTAGAAGAGTAAAACAATACCACGTTGTTGGAAATAGAAAAATAAATTTGCACAATTTCCTGTATGTTTGGGTTTTTTTCGTAAGCCAGTGTTATAAAAAACTGGAAGTGATTTGTATTCCTTGATCTGTTTGAAGGATGTAGCACTTATCCTGCTGCTGATACAGGGAATGCCATTGTCATATCAATTTCTCTTCTGTCAGAAGGATCAGAAATGCAGTTATTAATTAAACTCTTTGTTCTCAAATGAGCTGACATTGATTTTGTTAAAGGCAATTTCTTTCTGTGAATATTGACTGCTGGGCTAAGTGAAATCTGTGCAGTTTTTGTTTTGATGCTTTTCATCTATCTGAACACTAGAACTGCAGATTTAAAAGAGCATACCAGCAATATATGGGCTGTGATTCTGATAAGTGTTTCTCTGTTACTGAACTTTCAAATTCTGAGCTAAGCTATAGATAAAGTAACAATTGCCAATTTAATTTCTTAAAAACTTTTTATGACTGCAAAGAAAAATTGCAAGCATTCTTTATAAATACAAAATGGGCTAGATGATAGTTCATAATGTGGGAAATATGGCATTGTTGTATCTGGAAAGTGTTCTAAATTCTACACACATATTGAAAAATTCTTAAAAGATTTTGTATGAAAACCTGTTGGGTTAAAGAATTTTTATAGTGATGGTGGAGTGCCATGAAGTTAATATTCGCAATCCAGATTGCTGTAGTTTACACTTTTCTCTGTTTCAAACCTGGTGTGCGCTATTTGTACTAAGCACACCACAGAGTGAATTATCCAAAGTCCATTGATTTTAATGTGTTTTGGTTTGTAAACAAAATTATAGTAATTTCTTGCACATTTTTGAAAAATAATTGTATAAGGATTTATGTATCTGCTTCTGGATACAGTGTGTAAATAAAAATTTCATTCACAAAAAGGTCTGTGGAGTGTTCTATACCTTAATGTTCTAAAACAAAGCTGAGAGACGGTGTAAAATTTGAGCATCTCAATTTAATGGTTACACTTTAAACAGTTCTACATTTTTTTAACCCTTGCCAGCTGACTTGTAAATGCATTTCTTTATCCCAATTATATTGATTCCTACTTTTCAAAGGAAAAAATAGTTTCCAGAACATAACTAAATTATGTTTTATAAAAGGTCTGCATATGTACTGTAAGCTGACTTTTTAATATATTTTTTAATATATTTTTTGTTGTTTTTTCCCGTAAAAAAAAAAAAATTAGAGAATTCTAAATAGTATTAATTTCATCCATATGTATGTGAAAGGCAATATACTTTTTCTTGGCTTCCAAGCAAGTAACTTAGTTCCAAAATAAATAAAAAATGTATAGTGTTGATTTTTATATAGTCGCTTGATGCTGTCCTAGATTTGCTTTTAAAAAAAGGAGTGGCATTTTAAATCCTGAGAAATTAGACAAATAGACCAGAAGATCAAGGATAAACAATTTCTGTCTTACAAAAGTTATGCATAGTTGTTCACATGTTTTCACAAAATTGAGACTTCTAGTCTCACTACTCTGGTTAAAGAAAATGCCACCATCTCCTTAGGTCTTGATTGTAACTACTTTTGCTTTTTTAAAAATGAACAAACAAAAGTCCCAGGCTTGGTAGCAAGTAATTATTGTTCATACATAGCTGATATGTACTTCTCTGTGTATTCTGTAACTTAAATCCTAAAACAGAAATCAGAAATAATTTATAGTTTTTGCCATAGAAGAGAAGACCACTGCCTTCTGTGTTTTGCTGCTGGGGCTAGTATTGCCTACTCATCGTGGGGTGTGGTTGTTCCTCCTATATGCAGGGGATCTTGGTGGGGTTTCACTAGTAAGTTTGCTTGATGCTCTTTTTCATGTTCATTCCAGTCATTCAAAAAAATTTGGCTACAGATAAAGTTACTCTTCAATGTTTCCTCGATAAGTGGTGAACGGTGGGTAAGAGGTAATGTTACAGCTGCCTATAAAATCAGCGTGATCCTGGTAGGGCTGAAATGTTTACACTCAAGATGCCCATAATCCTAATTATTTCTACCTTGTGTTCAATCAGCTTCATAGCTGTGGGAGTGGAAGAGATGCTAAGACCCTGTCTGATGCAGAAAGCTTTCTGTAAGTCTGATAATGTAACCCTTGTACTAAGGCAGGGCTTGGCAGAGGGGGGAATTGAGTCATCCTCTACAATTAAGGCGAGACCTCAAAGATAACAGAGCTGTAAGATCTAGAAGAAATCCTTAGTCTTTGGGAAACAATGTTTGATCACTTCCTTCCAGCATATGCAATTTGTTAGCAGTCTGTGCTTGCCGTTTTGGGGTGTGGGGGGGTTGTTGTTTGTTTTCCCTTTTCAAAGGCTGTGGTTCAGCTGAGCATTTATCATCCCTTGGGACATTAGTATGCACATCTCTGACTTTTCTGTAAAAGCCATGTGGAGTAGGAATAGGATGTTTTATGGAGTGGAGACAATGGTTTTGAGGAATGACTCAGAAATAGGAGGTGTTCTGCCTCCTGAGACAGAAGCCTGTGTTTCACTCAGGCCAAGTTGCTAACAGCTTTAGCTGTCAGTGAATTACTGAACCTACATGTGAACTTTGAAGATGGTTCTACTGAGGGTTGGGCAGGCAAGGCACCAGCCCTCATAAAACAGTCTTGAAAACAGAGAGGAATGCTTCCTTGCACAGAATAAGGAAGGAAAAATAAATGAGATGTGTTTGATCTTTGGTGGGTGAGATTGAGTAGGTTTGGATGCACGTGGAGAATGGATGAGTGACAGCGTCTGGACTGCTCCTGAACCTGACAGCCCAAGTGTCATTTGGGCAGTTGTATGTTGAGGGAAGAGTCAACACAGATGAAAGGAAGAACTGCAGCAAAGGTAGTGCAAGTTTTATAAAACTTAGGAACAACCATGTCTGATGTTAAATGTGTGTTGGGTCTTCAGCTGTTCTTCAAAACTGCCAGTTTTCTTAACTTTAGTTCATAAAACTCTTTAGGTGCAGTTCCAGATTTTGTGGCTCTGTGATTGGGCATTATATTCTTCCTGGCTCAGGCTGCCGCACCGAGAACAGTTTTTTAAAAGCAAGGCCTGTTGGTTCCAGCTATTTAGATAAGAAGTACTGCTTAAATAGATGGAGTAATTCAAGTGTGTTTTCCAGAATTCTTTATGAAGTAGCTGGCACATCTGTCATCATGTGATCAGCATCATATCTATTAACGACACTTGCCTTTTCACTTACACACCTTTTGACTGCGGAAAACACCGCTTGAATGTCTGTCACGGGATGCTTCTATGTTTGACCGCATCACGTCATCCAAGGACGTGTCTGGGCTGAAGAGATTTTTGGCAGTGTTGGTTTCTCACAAAACACTTTTCCTCTGCCCCAGCCCTCTGTGTTCATCAGGAGACAGCGGCTGTCTTGTTCAGTTTCTGGTTGGAGTTTGTCTGGATTGTCAAAAGGTTTTCTCTGTCCACTGCTACAAACTCATGTTTCCGCTGGAAGGTGTACTTTGTATTTTCTTTCAGAGCACATTTCTTCCTTAATTATCTGCACTGTATCACCCTAAGAAGAAAATAAACAAACTTGTGAATGTTCTAGCCTTCCTCAAACTTGATCTTTTCTGAAGCAAAACTGTTTCTGGTTTAAATAGTCCCATTTTGAGCTAATGAGCAGTTTTGTGTGAGCAGTGTTTTCAGTCAGTGTATGATGCTGAAACCTCTGACAGCCTCGACTTCAAGACTTTATTGTGCAACTACTTCAAAGATACTCTCTAGTTCTCATGAATGTAAACTTTGTAAAATGTTTGGATTGGAAAAATCAGAAGTCTGTGAATTCTGTTACCTTTTAATGTTTTTTGGGGTTTTTTTAACTTCGAGATTGGAGCACCAAAGGGTGGGGACACCAGGAAAGTGAAAACTGTTCCTTTTGAGGCATTCTACCTTGTCAGGGTGAAAACATTTGCTTATCTCTGCTGAATGGAATTGTTAGGGAAATTCCCAAAACCCAGACAAGAATGTTCCTGAAAATGAAAGAAGGGTTGATACTCGGGGTAGGTGGCACGGCAGATGCTGCTCATGTTGTGTGTTCTGCCTGGATCCACTGTGAGTATCCACGGGCAATTAGGACCTCTTGTACGTGAGTTTGTCTTTTTCTGAACTTGCAACTTGCGGCGGGCTGAAAGGCACGGACTCAGCTCTTGAGAGAAGCTAAGACAAAGTTTATTAGCAAGAAGCAGTATTTATGGGTTACAAACAGGAGACTAGACTATACAGCCAGGATTGTTATTCGCTCATGTGCTTCTTCAATCACTCTCTTATCACACAGGGAGAACAGACTTTCGCAGGTCTGTTTTGATCATACTCTCCCATTCACTCCCATGTACATCTTGTGTACGAGAAACCTCTTATCTGTCCATTCTCACGAGCAAACTCCCAACATGAGCTATACTTGGCTGGTCAGGGTCTCTTTTCATAATTAGCAAGCAAGAGTTCTGTACTTGTTTAGAAAAGAGCTCAAGGACGAAAGTCTTAATTCTGTAACGGAGTGCTGCCGGCACTGCTAGCTGTAAAATGCAGGGTATCTACAGCAACTAATGATAGTGTGCGGCTGGTTGTCCATGTTCTGAGAAAATCCTGTCTTTCTCGGCTGTATTGAAGGTAAAAGGGACGAAAGTGCAGGTCTGTGGCAGACTTGCTCCTCTTTGTCACTCATCTGTGACAATCAGTGACCAATTTAAAGTTTTCTATCTTCCCCTCATGGTTTTTTTTTCCCCCTCACTTACCTTTTGAGTTTGGGTGGATATGAATCCAAATCAAAGAAATTATAGAATGATGGAAAGTGTTACTATTGCTTTATCTTCAGTAGGAGATTTTTTGGTCTGATTACAGGCCCTTACATGAAATTTAGTATTGACATTGTTAACATCTTCACACCAGTGAGATGTTAGGATTTATTCATCAAAGATTTATTTACTTGTGTGGGTTAACACAGTGCTGAAAGTGAAGATAACCTCACTGCTATCTTTTGGTACTTAATTTACTGTGTATCCAAGCTTCTTATGAAGGTAAGTTAATAAGTAGAATTAGAGTTATAGCCTCTCATAATTAGATCGTTACCTTTTTTCCAATTAACAGTGGTATTTCAGACAAAATTATTTAAATTCTGTTTTTCTTCAACTTGTTAATTTTGGAAAGTGTTTCCTTACTTGTGGAAAAAAAACCCCATAACTCTTGGCACTGTCAAATTATCAAATAAACATCAACCTCAATAAATTTTCAAGTGTAATTATTTTTAAAAATGATGGTGTCATATGTAAGTCATATATTATGAAAAAGAAAAGTGTTTTTTAATGAATTTGAGAAAAACATGCAACTTCCCTAAAAATTTTTCAAGTAACTTTTCAGTCAGTTAGTTATCTTTCCAAGAACCAATTACAATTTTATTCAACAGAGACTGATTTTTATGTAAGTTACCGTTCGTAGTTAATATCAAAATTATTTGGTTACTTTATGCAAATTTATTTATAATATGTCAGAGTTAAACTTTTGTGGGTCTAAGAGGGTACTTTTAGAGGAGAGGTTTGAGGTTTTTCCAATGTTGTCAACTCTGCTGTTACAGAAATGTGAAATGTGAAAGTTACATTTTGCACAGGCTGAGTTAGGAAAAAGTTTTGTAGCGATTTGCTTTTTGTAAAACTTTAGGTAGTGTTTTAATTGGAATGGTATTATGTTTGCAAAACTGTCAATATTTTTGTAGTATAGAATATGTGATGGATAGTTACAAAAATAATAACTCTGATGCCCTAGAAGAAAAACTGGGAGAAACTATTTTAAACTTGGAGAAACTAATTTGCTATTTAAAAAGGGATTGTATTGTTAGGTGATTTTATTTTCTGTCATAAATTACATTTTTTAAATGTAAGGAAATCTATTTGAAAAGTAAAAATGTTTTTCAAACCATGTTTTTCCTTAAAAAAGCCAATAATTATGCCTTATGTTGGTGACATTTCTTCACATGCGTACCTACCTCAGGATACAAGTGTGTAGGGGCTGCAGTTCTCTTCAGTGGCCTCATGCTTAGTCCTGACACTTCTTTCCCCAACACTTTACTCAGCCTGATCATTTACAGCTCAGTCTCTCCTGAAACTTTAATCACTCAGTTTGGTGACGTTTTCCCTAGCTGTTCTGGCAGCATCGCTGGCATGCCTGCTGTATGGGATATTCATATTAAAACATGTGATGTGACTTATAGATAATCTCTCTCCCTTCCTATAGGAGAGTGGGAGGAAATAACGACGTGAACATCTCTTGGTGGGCTGGTGGTGTATGTGCCGTCAGCTGCGTCAGGATTCGTACTGCTCTATGAAGGGGCTCTGTGCAAGGCAGCTGGGTTAGATCTTTGGTTTCAGCAACGGGGTAATGGTTGTTGCTTGACAACGTGAAGGGAATTATCTTGCAGTAGAGAGAGCAGATAAAGTATTTCTTTCTAGGAGCCTCTGTAGAAATCTTCCATGTATGTATTAGTGCTTGAGGCTTTTCATGATTTAAGACAGGCATTCTCAAGAGTTGTCATAACAAGAACAAGAAGAATATAGCAGAGAAATGAGCTTCCATTTGTAGCTGATGCTGCTAATCACATTTTGCCTGCCTCGAGTGGGACTTTCAGTTACTCGCAGTGACCACAGCCAGCCCGCTGTTGAAGTAACGTGCAGGTTACTAGCCAGGGGCAATGAAGTTATTTCAAGTAGCCAGAATTGTGAGCGTGAGCTGGGATCAATTGTTCATTGTCTTCCCCAAGACAAGATCTCAGCGGGGAAAGTGAAGGTAGGAGGGACAGGTTCAAAAGAAAGAAGAGGAGGTGGTGTTTCATACCTTGAGGTGCGAAGCTCCTTTTCACAGGAGGTGCTAAGAATGTGTGTGGGCAAGAGCATGGTAAGTTCGTATGTTAGAAATACTTGTAGTTCTGCTAAATACAAAGATGGCACAGGATGGCGCGGAGGGCATCTGAAGGACAGGTCGTTTATGCTTTTCCTATTCTTGTCATCTTTTACAAAACTGAATTCTAACTAGAGAAGCCTGATGTTGAGCTGTAAGGGTCTTTGATCCTACTCCATATCTGTGCTTACATTTTTACATTGGTGAGAAACAGTAAACCCTAAGTTCCTGTTTCTGTATTTTGGGGTCGGTAGGAATTTTCAGGATGAGTACGTTCTTGATCATTGTGCAAAGTGTTACTTTTTTTTTTCTTTTTTAAAGGAAACATTAAACAGAACAGTAAATAATTTGGCATTTGCAAAGCAAAGGATTGCTCCCAGCTGGAGTATGTAACAGATTTTTCATGAAGCTCTTCTATACTTTTTTTAGTTCAATGCCAATGTTAAAATTAATTCAAGATCTGCTTCAGATTCATTCTAGCACTTAAAGCTTTGAAAAACATCAGATCCAAGAGAGAGATTTGTATTTGAACCAACATAAAATCTGTGTAGTATAAATATTTCAGCATATAAGAAGAACAAGAGCAAATCTGAAATTATGTTCTTTCTCCTGTGCTTGCTAAAGCACTGCTTCCATGAGCATATTTAGCTGCAGAGAAAATGATAGAAATCTGTGTATAAGTTTGTATTAGAAGAAAATCCAACCTGCTCTGCCTTATAATCAGTTGGAAGCATACTGACATACTTATTTCATGATATACTGTAATTGTTATATTGTAGGTTTTGTTATATTGTGGGGTTTTTTTGTTATATTGTGGGGTTTTGTCTTTGTTGTTGTTGTTGCTTTTTAGGTTTTTTTGGTGTATTTTTTGTTGTTTTGTTTTGCTTTGTTCTTACTTTTCTCTTAAAGATTCCATTACTGTAGGAAAAAAAGGAGTGAAGTCTGATTTTTCTGTCCTGGATAGTCTTGGAAAAGATCAAATACTCAGCTAATGAATGGATTAGTGCTTTTTCTCATTGCTTTATGAGTCTCTGATATTTCCCAATGGAAATATATAAATAGATTTTGATAACGAACAAAGAGAAGATGTATTTTATTTCAGAAGTACTAATGCTGAAGGGAATGTCAAATACTGCATGGTTTGGTTTTTTTCTCTAGGAGAGAAACTGAAAACCGCCAAGGATTTTGACCAAAGATTTTTTTAAAATGGTAGGAAGTAATTAAAAGAAGTAAGTGCATAATGATTGATTTCCTAACTCTGAAAGGGTATTAGAAGGATCTACACTGAGAGGTATAAGAAAATTTGGGGCTTCGTGCATGTAGAACCATAAATACTTGTGTATCGCCTGTTCCCTTTCAAGGTTGAAATTGAAAATGTTTTGTCAGTAGTATTACTTGAAGGAAAGTCAGATATCTTTTATATAGTAAAAGAATTTTTTTTTTTTTTTAAGAAAGCTTCAAATTCTAGTTCAAGAGGGTAGATGTTGTGAAAGTGTGGCAATCAACTGAAATTCTTGCCTTTCTCTAGAGATCTCATGGGAACAAATGCTAATTCTTTTGATAGGAGGTGATAGTCAGCATTTCATTTGAAACACAAATTATTTTGGGGGTCTGGGGAAATATGGAAAAAAAAAAAAGAATGAACAGGTGTTTCTTCTCCTCTACAGACCTTTGACAAGTTTCAAATCTTAGACTTTAAAACATACATACTTTAAATAATCATGGCACGGTTGGCACGCAGCTTGGGAGGACAACAAGAGCTAGAAACCTTTATATAATATATAGAGGTTATATATTATTAAAATCTTATCTATCTTTAATAGTAAGATAGTGTGTTATTGTATCCTCATATATTCTTAATAGTAATGCATGCTTTATTTTGCAACTGTATCTTAACACCTTTTGAGCCAACGCAGAGCTTTTCCATGCCTCATGCACTGATATTGCTTTAATTTTTTTCCCTGATCTGTTACTTTTTTTTTGTAGGCACACAGTAATTAATACAGACAATATTTCAGTACCTCATAAAATCCTTTCTCATGTTATTATACGCCACACAATTCCTTTAAATTTGCAGGCATAAAACATGAAATCTTGAAAATCATGACAGAGAAAAGAGCTGATTTTCTTCACTTTGAAGGACTAGCATCCTGTTTTTCTCTCAGCTTCCAAGAAAGATAATGGCAAGTAGTGAGTCTCTGTTGTCTAGCAGAGGGTTTAATGTAGCTACCAGCAGCTACGTGTGCATTGCCCATTTCTACATCCTGTCTTTCAGAGGTGGTATGAGAAGAGAAAAACTATGATGTGAAAAGATAGTTGTATGGCACAGTCAAGGATCTACTAGAGGAAGGACAGAAGACAACCTGTTCTTTATAGGACCAAAATTTTTCTAAACTTATCTGTAGAAAAAAACCTCAACAACCCTCAAGGTCATGAGGTTTCAACTTTTTCTCCCTATTTTGTATGCGCTTACATGTCTGTTTTTAATTCTTGGTGCTACTTTTGGCTGATCTGAGATGTATGTGGCCTTGCACCAGTTGTTTAGTTTCTCTGAGCCTCAGTAAACTTGCCAAAACAACTGGAGAAGAACAGAAGAACAAACCCAGATAAAACAGATGGGAAAGGAAAATAAATTTTAGACAAAGCACTGTGTTTTAAGGTGAGTAATTTGAAGATATGAGGTGAAGCAAGCCATAGACAGGATGCAGAGTTCAAGGAGATCATCCAACATACTCAGGTAGTTAACCTCCTTGAATAATCCCATGGCATTATTTATCTGAACAGATAATGTTCTTTCCATTTCTGTGCATGTGTGTCTGTGTGCTTAAATATTACTGAGTGAGGACGCTGAAGAAGTTCAGTCAGTTCAAAGGAACATTTCAGGCCATGTGAATGCACTTGTCAATTACTCTCATGCCATCACAAGCAACATGGTAACATGTAGTCAAATGTTTGCTTTGCATGGAAATTTCTGTAGTCATGTATGAATATGAATAAAGAGCTTCAAAGCACAATATGGAGCAATAAAATAGAGTGCATTTCTGCATTGCATGTATTAATGGAAAGTTATCTGGAATTAAATGAAAGGACTTGTTCAATTTTTGTTATGTTCTAAATTCCAAAGGGTATGTCTTGTGTTAAGTAGATTCAGGGCAAGGAACTGCATTTGGACATGGGTGCTGGGTAGCTTACTTCCATAGTTAAAAGTTTTGGCCAGATGATATGAAATGCACATTTCTTAAAAGATGATTCCCAGAACTCTATAAATAAGTGGAACGTGTATCTTCTGAGCCTGTGTTTCATATATTAACTTTAAAAAAAGAAAAAAAAAGTATTAATGGATTCATGATCTATGACCAAAGCATACTCTTTTGCATGATATAAATACAATTAAAATGAGTTTGAACCATAAATATAGACAAGCAGTTCCACTTGACCTTTCTAGCTAGAAAATCCAGAGCAATTTGCATCATGACAAATGTTCTTACTGAAAACTGCAACATTGCTTTCACAAACCAATATAAGCTGCCAAATATTGATGAGGTATTACAGGGTTCAGAGGCTGTTATTAGTCAAGATTTTGGGGGCAATTACGCTTCTGTGGATGTTGATAGTAGCTCATCTGTACATTCTACTTAAGGGAGAAATTTGTTCAGCCAAGAACATCAAACTGTAGTGGAGATATTTCTAAGAAATTAATCAGGCCAAATAGTTTTGACAACAAACCAGAAATGTGAATTTGTCAGAGAGTACAAGAAGGTACTTGTATCTGTGTTGTGAGGGGTTTTTTTTAAATTTACATCCACAAATGGGTAGATTATTAACTTGTTTTAGGGTACTTGGATTTATTAAGAACTTTAAATATCAAATTATCCTTTAAATTTTGCTAGGCTTAACATGTATCTCAGATTCTGTCAGGTCTGATTTCTCTAAGTATTTTGATAGTTATTTTAGTGGTGATCTGGAGTTGAAAAGAAAAGCAATGAACAAGACACTTATTTGTGTGTTTTAAAGTATGTATCATATATCATCACGATATCTATCTCTAATTTAGAGGCATCCCTACCCATGGCTGCGAGGTTGGGTTAGATGATCTTTAAGGTCCCTTCCAACCTAAGCCGTTCTATATTTCTGTGATGATTCCATGATATTATCTTTTCCTGATTGTTGAAAATAAGAAATAACCTAAAACCAAAATAGTCGGAGACAGACTTGTCCCTTACTAGAGATTTCAAAGTTTGTCATGGTACGAACAGTGAATGAGATTATGGTTTAGAAATTGTCTGTTAAACAGATTATTTTGTAGCTGAATTGATTACTTTACCATGTAAATTTTCAGTGTTCTTGGAAAACCATATGGAGAGAATTTGCCTTCTGCTTGCATTGAAATCAAAGCATGTTATCTTTGTATCATCAACGTTTTACTATAGTAGGAAATTTATGGGATAATAACATCAATTTTAGTAATACTGTTATAATTTCAACATTTAAAAAAATCTTGATTTAATAATCTTTTGCAAATACTGTAGAGCCTGACAGCACTGTATAATTACCAGTTAGAAGAAAGAGCAAAACAAGAGTATCCATTTATATGTATTAAGAAGATCATAGAATGCTGGGATAGTTTGGATTGCAAAGGACCTGTAAAGATCACCTGGTCCAACCACCCTGAAGTGAGCAGGGACACCTTTAACTAGATCAGGTTGCGTAGTGTCCCCTCCAACCTGGCCTTTAATGTTTCTAGGGATTAGGGCTTCTACCCCTTCTCTGGGCAACCTGTTCTGGTGTTTCAGCACCCTCAGTCTCTTTCTTATAGCCAGTCTAAAGCTATCCTCTTTTGATTCAAAGCCATTACTGCAACAGGCCCTGCTAAAAACTTTCTCCCCATCTTTCCTGTAAGCTCCCTTGAAGTACTGAAAGGCTGCAATAAGATCTCCCCAGAGCCTTCCCTTCTCCAGGCTGAACTACCCCAACTCTCTCAGCCTGTCTTCACAGGAGAGGTGCTCCCTTTGACCATTTTTATGACCTTCCTCTGGACCCACTCCAGCAGGTCCGTGTCTTTCCTGTGCTGAGGACTCCAGGCTAGATGTGTTTACTGTCGTTACCAGACTGTGCTGATACACGCTTTTGCCATTTGTTATGTTTCCATGTGAGAATGTGACAATGGTACCTTCCCTGTTTGACCTGTTCATTTTGTGGCTTTCAAATGAGTAATGTGAGGCATATGTGCTTCTTTACATTAGCTGAGTCTTGAGTTTCCAGAGGGATTAATATATACACTTTCAGCTTTCACACCTTTGTGCTGCCCAGAGACTCAAAAAGGAAAACGGATTGATAAGTTCAGTGTTTTGCTCATGTAACATGGAGAAATCATTTACGAGAGTGATTTATGGTGTTGCAGTGAAACAGTTCATAAAGGATAATGTCTTTCTACTTAGAATTCACTTGCTATTGCATATGAAAAGCTTTGGCATTTGAAGGAAAAGTCAACCGTGATATCATAAATTTATAACAAGCTCTCTGAATGTGAGATAAAGGGGAATACCCCATCAAATATTTTATTTCTGGGAATGTTACCTTCCCTCATAGTTAAACTTAATTACTCATGGAGGGTACCATTTCACAATTGGACATAGATTTGTGATATTTGTTAGAAAATGGGAGAGACAGCAACCTATACATCATTTCTCTATGTGTAGAAGAGGTAATTTATTCAAGGGCAGGCTTTTAATTCTTCTGCCTTTGACATATTAACACAAATTTGGAATGTTGAGACAGGCTTACCTAGTTTATTCCCACTTCAATATTCAGCAACAATAATAAGATTAGAATATATTTTCTTGTTATCAACTGACTTGATACTTTTCAATACGTGCTAGAATGAAAGCTATTATAGTGGTCCCCAGATATTTAGAGTCTATTCCCATCCCCCTTTGATCTTCCACATTTTTTATTATTAATTCTGATTTAAATCTCAACTTAGTTCTTTACCCTCACTTTAAAACCAGCTGAACCAGATCCTAACCATCAGCTCAAATGTTTGTTGATTTTGGGAGCTGCTCTGCCTGTGGCTACTGCGCCTGCCCTGATGACCAGCAAG
>NW_009721235.1:39847-59503 GCF_000703405.1 Apaloderma vittatum
CACACCAATAACATAACCGGTGCTCTCGGGAGGGGGGGAAAGAAATTTATTTTTTTAAAGTTTACAAACATACCTAAAGAAAACCGCATTTGAAGACTTGGACTGGCATGCACTGTGGAAGAGGAGAATCATCAGGCAGGAAATCAGCTGAAGGGAGAGCTAAGAGGGATTTGTTAAATTTTTAATGAAATACGTAAGTTCTTCATACACTGTGCACAGAAGTCAAGTAACAGGCTTAGGGGACACACCTGAAGCTTTGTGAAAGGTAATTTGGACCAGTTCTGGCATTAAGTGGCTGAACAAGACAATGCCTCACTTGCACAGAATAAAACTTCCTTTATATCAAAGAGAAGATTAACCCTTCCTCCTTTATCCTTCTCGCCTTAATAATTAACTTCTGTAGATGCTGGCAGAACAAAGCATGGAACTAACATTCTCACTGGTTTTTAGCATCATATGGAAAAGATTTGGCAAAGATGCAGTGTAAACTTCTGTTTATTCTTAAATTGTCCTTAGAAATTTTAGGAGAAAATATGATGTGACTGCAAATACTAAAAATCTGGGAGAAACAAACAGAAAGAAGGTAAATTGACCCTAATCTTTATAAGAAAAAATTGTTATTCTAGCTTAATGAAGTACACAAAATTAAGAAATGTCAATAGCAGTAAGAGTCATGGTGCTAAAATGAAGAAGAATACAAAGTGAATTATAATTTAAACAGGCATAAAGCTGTCTATAGTATGCTGAGCTATACGTACAACAAAAGCAACACTGCAGTCCCTTCTGTGCAGTGATTGGGGTGTTTACTGGTGACCAGTGGTGAAACTCAAGTGAATTGTGTATACTTATTTAACTGTGGCGGCAAATCTTTTTGCTGTTATTATAGGTGGATGCCTATAGAAAGTCTTGTCTTGTATGATGCAGTCATAAAAATAATCACATTGTGTTACATCTCAAAGAACTAACAAGTGAAAATGCAGTTTTGTGACCATTTGGAGGATTCTCATGTGTTCCATGTCAGTCAAAAACATTTAAAATCTACTATATGCCTTTAAGATGACATGTGAGTGTTTTTTCTCTCCTGCTATCTAGGATACCGATTTGATCTATCACTGTTTTGTAGAGAGATTTTTTCATTTTTGATCCTTTTTAATCACTGGGATGTGGATACCTGTCCCAGATCAAATTTATAAATTGCTTGTAGATGAAAAAGTTGATGCTTAGTTAGGATCACTGGGATGCAAGGGTCAGAGGAGATGAAGGCAGCGCTCTGCCACTGGTATGCCTGTGAGCTTAAAACTCAAATCTCCTTTGAGAACCAATTGTAATTAACTCTCAGTTTTCTGGGTAATGGAGGGCTTTGGTGCCCAAGAGAAAAGCACAGATAATACAAAGCTATTTGAATAAAGTTTAGAAAATACAGTGTCCATGTAAAGACCATGCAGCTTGCTGCCGTGTACATAATATTTTACCATTTTCAGTCCTGAGCTGATGTGTTTTAACTGTAACCTGAATCAATGAGAATGTCTATTTCCAAAGATATAAACATGGCCAGATTTTCACTGTAGTAGGGTGGATCTAGGAGGTGTTCTGTAAGTTTTCAAACATGTGACATGTTGCCATGACTGGATGCCAAAAAAAATCTTAGAAGAGTGTCCAGAGTCCTCAAATTCCTTACAGACAGAAAAAGAGGACACATCTGAGGAAAGCCAAGGAGGTAATAGTAGCGTGGTATCTTCTGAATGGAAAATATCAAAGTTTTGTTGTATCCATGCCCACATAATTGAAAGCAGGATCTTGTCTAGGAGTTTAAAGAAAGTAAAACCACTTGAAAACTCCAGTCCTATGCTGCAGGACAGTTCTAGAGTGTTAGAAGTTATGAGCAAATCTGTGCATGAAAATTAACAACTAAGTGCTCAGCAAAATTCAAACAAAACCTCCTAGTCTTTCTTCAGCAAAATCTGTTTCTGAACAGTGCCATAATTTCAGGTGCCTTCTAACCACAGAATTCATTTTCGTGTGCCTTCTTTTAACACCTATTGTGTTATGGATTACTGAGCTTAAGTGTTGAATTACAAAATTAATCACTTGTTAATTACTTTTGTGAAGCATGTAACACACAGTGCCTGATGAAATCATGTAGCCTTAAGACAAGAGATACTTCTGCATCTGGTGATAAGCCCTAGAGAAAATAGTTTTCAGTCAAGAGCAAGTTCCCTGAAATCATGAGTGATTGGTAGAAAAATCTGAAATTTGTTTTTATAATTTAAAATATATGTAAGATACAAACACAGTTAACCTTTAAGGTGTGAACTTAGTTAAAGGTTATTTTACTAAAAATGTTATTCTACCACTCTGTCATTTTCTTTGCTTGCAATTAATCTTTAGAATTTGAGCTCATAATGTGATATGCCCAACACTGAGTCAGTGGAATTTCACAATAGTCCACCTGATGGGTATTGCCACAGCAGCGTTTTCATATTTATATGCAGAGCTCAAAACCAACTACCTCTTTTAACTTAAATTTCATGCTTATTACTAAATCTTTTAAGGATTAGTGTCTCTGAAAATTATCTCTCATATTTTTCAGCATTTGTCTTAACACCATCTTTGCTGACAGATTTGCGTAAAGGATGATACCTCAGCAGAGGGCAAAAACCAGATGGTACAAGAGTTCTGGCTGTATTTTTAAGAATTCTGAATCTAGCATGTAGTTTTATCTGAAAAAACACTGGCAGTGAGGAAGAAATTCAGAATATAAACATATTTTATGTCACTCTTCTCCAAACTGAATTTTTCACCATCTCATTTTGAAACTTAGTGTGGCCCTATTTTGGAAATAGGGTGAATAGCACATTCAGTGAAAAGTTTAGGGAAATATTGTTTTTTTCATTCATCCTTAAATAGGAATAGGCACTTTAGGCTGAAGTAAAAAAATATGTGGTCATCAATAATATTCACTACTCTTGTTGTACAAGTAATAGATATCTTCAGAAAGCTTCTGGCCAGGATGTTAGGTTATCAAGAATACAATTCAGAAATGACGGTAACTTCCTCTACTGCCTGTTCTTCCAGTTTCTTTGGATGAGTTCTTCAGATTTATTCTTGTGAACTTTGTTTTGAAGGCTACTAACACAGAGGAATTAAAACTGATGTAACTATGTCTCTTGTATTTACTATATGTTATAATGGATCTTTTGTAAATATCTCATTGCTGTATGCCATTTACAAGCACTATCTTGGGTATAATGGTCTTCATCTTATCTGCTGTATCTACTAATTTAGCGTTATAGAGCTTACAAAGCTGTTGTCACAGATAACCTTTGTATCTTTTAATATATGTATATATAGAATATGTTTTCTGTGCTTCTTCCACACATTTTACATACTTGATATTTAGAGCACAGCTTATCTCATATAAGCTATTGGTTCTCTAATTTTAGGTGCAATAGAAAGTTTTAGAATTTCCCAGTATTTATGGGCTCAGTTATATACAGGGTTGACTACTGTACACTTTCTCAGTTGTGTTTTAGTTTATAATGCAATAAAGTGAGTCATTGTCACTGAAAATGCAGTGGTAGAGTAGTAACGGATCACTAATTCTGCAGCTTCCAGGCCATTAAACTATGCGTAACTAAGCAGTGTGGAGAGTTAGGGGTGGAGTAGAATCTGGCACACATTCAGGAAAATGCATTTCCTTTTTCAAAGTGAAACGTTGGGTGGCTTCACTCATACGACTGGTGAGAGGATCCGCCCAGTTGATGGGAGCACTGCAGGCCCTGCACCATCAAGGGAAGAGCTGGGGTGTGGAGGAAGTTGGTGTGGAGATTCGTCAGTGCCTGGATCTAAATACCCTAAGAAAGAAGTGGCACAATACTTGACTAAGGAACAATGGTAACGCTTTGCATTTTCCGCCGAGTATCTCAAAACCCTTGCAAATACCATTATACTTTTAAGTATTCATTAACAAGAATAAATAGTATTTAATAAATGCGGAACATGCAGTGAAAGAAGTAATCCTGTTTTCTATTATTAATTCACTCTCCGAAATCGTCAGTAAAGTTATGATAGCATTTTTAGATTGGTTTTGACAGAATATATGGCTCAAAAGAGACTTGGTTAATGTTACATAGGAAGTCTGCTGTAAAACTGGGAACAGAATCCAGATTTCCTGTTTTGTAGGTCTCTTGTAACAAAACAATCCTCTCTCCTTCATACAATGCATGATTTGGTCCTACAGCCCATCCAGCGTTTCGTTATTTTTGAGACTGGGTAAGTGTGTTCACTGCACAAGCATGCCTCTGAAGTAAAGTGCAAGACTTTACCATAAATAAAGAATGGTTACATGTAGGCATTGTCTAGCTCCTCCTTAGGTGGCCTCTGTCTAGGGTCTTGTAAGACCATTTTGTATAAAACACAACTGTTTTCACGGTGTATATCCTTAGGATGTGAGTATTCATGGCATTGGATCTCTGTTACTGATGTATCTATCCCTTTTCCTGTGGTCAGTGTCGCCGCATCAGTGCTCACACGGAATCGCACTGAAATGACGGTGCTGCTTGCACGTGCTTTTGGTCTGGGGCAACCACCCTTCCTACTGTCAGGGCTGCATTATACAATATATCTCAGAAGCAGGTCTCAGCTGGGAGAGGATAATGGCTTGCAGAAAGCTTTGTTGCTTCAACTATGGCTAATTTTGTTGAATTAATAAGTGTAGCATCACATGAATGACTAGCGTGGGTCTCGTCATTCTTGGCTCATTCATTCCCTCCTGCAGCTGGGGACTTGGACTGTTCAGCAGCTCCTGCCCTGGGACAGCCTGCTGCTGTCAGTGCTACAAACCATCAGTGTGATCATGTGCTCTCACAAGTCACAGGCATTGAAAGAGACATAATTGTCCTTTTTTTCATTTAGGCATGTCATTCTGGTCTCAGAGGGATCGATGAGACAAAGTCCATCTGACAGCTGCTTACTACCGTGTCCTTTGAGGGACAGATTTAAGGCCGATTCTGTGTAATGTGGTCTTAATGGACTGAATTATGAGACAGAGACAGGACATTTGCTGTGCTCTCAGCAGATCGTAGTGGGCAGGGCTGCTGGTCAAAAGGACCTGTGTCGGCTGGAGAAATGGCCTTGCACGTAGTCAAACACAGTCAGGTGCAGAGTCCTGCATGTGGGATGGAATAATCTTGTGCACAAATACAGTTTGAGGTTGACTAGCTGGAATACAGATTTGGAGGGGAAGCCCTGGCAGTCTTGATGAACCACAAATTGACCATCAGCCAGCAGTGCATCTTCATACTGAAGAAGGCCAGCTGCATCCTGGGCTGTATTAGTATGAACATAACCGGCAAATCAAATGATGTGGCTCTTTCTCCATTTTGGCCACTTGTGAATTGAGTTCTCTAGTATTGCATCCCTTTTGGGGCTCACCAGTGAGATGCTCAAGGAGCTGGAGCACAAGATGTATGAGGAGAGGGCTGAGAGAGGACTGGGCTTTAACAAATCCAGCTTTGAGAAGGAATCCCTTAGAGGGAACACTTATTCCTGTCCAGAGCTGCTTAATGGGAGACTATAGACAACATGGAGTTAGACTTCTCTTGGAGATGCATGGTTATGAAAGGCACAAGTTGCTACATGAGAAATTTCTTCTAGATGTAAAAAATTTATTTTATTTCAGGAGTGTGGTCAAACACAGCAACAAGTTGCCCAAAACATCTATAGAATCTCAATTTTTTCAGACATTGAAAACTCAGACAAGAACATGAGCCACCTGGACCTATTTTGGGCGAGGAGTTAAACTAGATGGCTTTCAAAGTCCCTTCCAACCTGAATGATTCTGTGATTCCTCCCAGCTTTGTGTAATCTAATTTCATGGGCACTACTTTACCCTTACAAGCTTTGCAACAGGATGTTAGAAGTTGCTTATCTGGAAAGTTATTGGTTTGGACCTTAAAAATGAATATGTTAACCGAGCAATTATGACCATAGAGTACAGCTTTGTTATCTCTAAGGTTGTTATCCTCTCTTTGGTTGTTTTAAATTGCAGTCCACACAAAAAAAATAAAACAAATTATTGATTTTATTGTAGAGCTGACTGGTGGCAGATGACACCAATCCAATTTGCTTTCCTCCCTTACTGATATAATTTGGAGTATATCAGTCTTCATTACAGGAGCTCCTATTTTTACAGTTATGACAACTTCCCTGCAAGGTTTCTTATGCTGGTTTGATTCTATCCTGTTGAACTGATAAATGACTTCAGTGTCCCAAAGCACATCCCTCTTCTGTTCACATCACTGTATTTTCTTCCTGTCTCCACCCATTTATGCCTTTTGCTGCTGTCTTCTATAAATGACTGTCTTTGTGGTACTCACACCAGGATGCTGCAGCTTCCCAGCTTCATTTTTCATTTGCGTTCAACATACGTAAAACAAAGTACACTTCAAATCTTAGAGTTTAACACTTGTACGTGCCACTTCCTAATGTTCTGATTCTGAATCACATATATTGAAAATAAATCATTACACATTTAAGTGTCTTCATTGTTTCAAAAATGTTTGATCTATGTTATCATAGCAGACACAGCTCTGCCTTTACAAGACAGGAAGCAAGAAACATTAAACAAATGAGAGGGACAAAAGTAGCAGCTCCACTGAGGTAGCATTGCACTTTGCAGCAGAAACTACAAGATGGACTAACAGGCTCAGTATATTCATCAAATAGTTGATAGGCTTCTGTCCCAAAAAGCACCATTTTTACACTGTAGCCCAACTGACCAGGGTAAGAGAGATGTGTCTGTAATAACTAGTGCTAGGTATTCACAGGTATCTGAATCCAAATAGAAAACCCATCTGTGAAAACATGTTCCAGCTGTGCTCAGGAAAGAAAACTTGAGCGACTGAAAGCAACCACTGGGAAAGTGAAGTCTTTTGTATGGTTTATTTCTGATTTTCCCATACTGGGCAGAATTCAAATCTCTTACTGAACTGTATTTAATGTTATGCCAGCGAAATAACACCAGGCTGAGGTTTAGTTAGGTGTTCTTGGGCTATTGCTGTGGGATTGTCTAGGCTGGGAGAATGATGTTTTACACTGTTAATACAAGTTAACAAATACCATGTAGTGGAAAATTGTGCATTGATGTGTGAAAACATGCTAGCTTGGGGCTAGATAACCCTAGGACTGGCTGGAAGAAAATAGCACTAAAATGAAGGTTATATCTAATGTAGTGACACACTTTTTCAGTATAACCTATGCTTACACCCTATAAGGGTAGGAAATGAAAGTAGAAAAACTGAAAATCTGTTTAATGTGGAAGTGCAGCACTGCCCCAAAACTGTATAGGATTAGGAGAAGGGTGTGTCCTTTCTTTGTTCTATTATGCAAACCAGACAATACATTCAGTAATTCAATCTAATCAGATTTTCACAATCAGGTGCTGGCATAGAACTATAGCAAATATTTCCTGAATCCTTAGCCAGCCACATTTATAGCAATTGGGAAAAAATATGATATGGTAACCCCTTCATTGCCTGTGTTCCTCACATAAGAAGCAGCAGTCCTATGGACTCTCTTTAGGCACCTTGTTCTGACAGGCTGTTGTGACCTCCCATGGGAGAAGAGAAATTGCTGCTTATAGTTTTACTTTTATGCCAAGATAACTCCACAGGCTTCCAGGAGCAGCTCTGCTCATGCACTAACCAAGGTACAGCCTGGTGAGGTCCACCTTAGGTCACCGTCAGTACCCTCTCAATGATCCTTCTTAAGGTTCGTTGAAAAAGGATCTCATCCTGAGAGATGTAAAGAGATTTACTAGGCGTTTGCAGCTACCTGCCCTGTCTTAATGTCTGCTGCAAATCAGTCAACTGCAGGTAAATGAAGGATTTTAGCAAGTATATTTAAAAATTACCTGAGGGTTCATGTGAGTTTTCTACAACTTCTAGAAATACCAGGCAATAAATGTAACACCACGGCTTTGCAAAACAGACTGCTAAAATGCCAAGGTATGGGCAGAGTCAAGCTAATTAATTAATGAACATAACCACTCACATTGTAGAAAGTTCTAATAAACAGTGTTAAAATAATCTCAAAATGTATATGCAAACCACAAAATGAAACAGCATTGATCGATTCACCTTTTAAGTAACTAAAGACGATGTTCAGGAACACAAACAAAATTCATGTTTCAGTGAATGATAGACTTCAGAGTATCTGTGCAAGAAATGATCAGAATAACAGAATAGTCTCTGTGCTGGAGCCTTTAAACAGTAGAAGTCAAGTGCTTTCATGACTGTGCTATGAAAATATATATTTCAAAAATAGAAATTCTGGGTGCAGCTATGTATTTATACAAACTTAAAGTGGATTCAGTTTCGTAGGATGCTCTTTATTACCCCCCAAATCACTGAGATGTAAATTTACTACAATTCCCTAGTACTACTTTTCTTTTCCTGAGAGATTCCCAGTCCCAGCTGCTTCTCTCAACCCTTCTTTGATGATGGAAGCCAGTTAAAGAGGAGAAACAATATTCATGACCTTCTGCAATTAAAAAGATCTCAGGTTTCTGACATTAAATCTGAAATTCTTGCAGCGAAATGTGTGTGGGTGTGCAGCCTAGAGATTAAACGAAATCATTCTTGCCAGCTTCTGTTGAGTAAATTGAAGTAATAAATGCATTTAATTAAATGAATATGTTCAAGGATATTAACTGCTTACAGAAACTGTATTAACAAAAGGAAGTTAAATTTATTATTGGAAATACTTCTATATTCTCTTGTCACTCTCTGTAGAGGGCTAGCAAGAATAAGGACCATGTAAAGATTGGCTATGATATTTTCAGTCCTTGGCTTCTGGGAAGAATTCTCCATTAACTTCAAAACCACTTAATCATAAAGCAGTTTATGCCAATTTAATTCTCAGTTACATTTTTTCTTAATTTTCAGTTTCAAAGATTTCTATGTGGATGAGCAGCTACTCTGTTTTCACCAGGTTAGCCATGGTGCTAAAACTCTGTGAGACTACTGCTTCGTTCCAGCCTGAACTTGTGGCTGAGGACATTATTTCACACTTGAGAACACTCTTTATATAACTGTTCCTCGCTGCCTCTGGCAAAGTGGAGCCACAAGGAATAAAACTATTCACATACTGCAAGTGGTTTTTATTCACTTAAATCTCCAGATGTGATGGCTTAATAAGATACCTCAATTCAGAATAAATTCAGCAAGTTGGAGATGCACAACAGTTGCACTGGAATAGCTGTAATTTGGTGTAGTCTCTTGAAGCTGTCAGACCATCAAGGTAAGAGTTCTTTGATTAAAAAAATCAAAGAGCTCTTCTTACAAGACCCTCATGTATGGACTGTAGTTCAAGTGAAAGAGGCTAACTTCCAGGTAAGGTGTAGTGATTTTGTCATGAAATTCCATGTGTTTGCATAGTCAGGCAGCTGTTACCGGTACAAATTTTCCCACTGTTTCATTTTTCCTTCATTTTTGATAGGTTCTTTAGGTTTCACACATGCGATCTTCGCATCTTTAATTCTTTTTTTACCCCTTATTGTTTAATTAAGCTCACATTAATAACTTTAAGTGAAACCTTCTCACATTGTATCTTAATTTTTCTTGTTCTGTCAGACAGTCGAGGATTGTGCTCCCTGATCATTAACTACAAAACTTGGTCCTAATCAGAAAGATCTAAAAGTCTTTCTGAGACTGGGACTACATCTTGACTCCTTATTTTCATGAAAAGGAATTCCAGAGTGGTATACAAGTGTGCTGACCATAAATTTTATACATGAAAATGTATCAGAATGAGAAAAAAGGTTGATTTGAATTTCTGAATTTCCTTGTGTGTGAATGTATACAACTACAGTATTCTGTTGACGCTCAGTACATACAGTTGCAAGGAAAAGTATGTGAACCTTTTGGAATTTCATTGTGTTCTCCATTAATTTCTCATAAAATGGGATCTAACCATCATCTAAGTCAAGAGTATTGACAAATATAATGTGCCTAAAATAATAACACAAAACCAATTCTGATTTTCCATGTCTTTATTGAACACACTCATTCAACATTCAAAATGCTAGCTCTTCTTATGCCTTCCTAATGGGGGCAGAATGGAAAAGGCAGGTTGGAAGAGGAGAAGGAAAGACCTTTGTTTCCACAGAGATCAGCTGTGAAAAGGTATGTAAGCCATCATTATGCTATTCTGTTATCAGTATTATGAGATATTCATGGAGTATTGACCATCAATACAATATCTAAATTACAGGCTATATGTTTAGTTTTGATGCACACATATAAATAAGTATGAGCATGTGTGTATGTATATTCTGTTTCCTTCTGCATATAAGAATATCAGATTCATTACTATTTCCCATCCTGTTAGTCTACATCAAAATTTTTGGCTTTGTTTTGAGCAGGCTCAGGTGATGACTAGGTTGTGAATGGCAACTTCTCAACCACTGCTGATCTCTCTGGGCTGTTAATTCAATCAGTTCAATTGATTTTAGTCAAGAGAACCAGTCTGATACAAATATACATGAATATGACAGATATATAAGGGTATGATAGAAACATCACTATGGACTGTAGCTTTAGAAATCTGCGGTATTTTAGATAGAGCTCTAGAGCCTGTAGTTTGCTTTGCATAGGAAGTTACAAACACACAAGAGAAAAACACTAGCCCAGTCTAGCTTGCATTCTTTTCATCCTTAAAAGTGATTGTGGAGGAACTCTCAGCAGGGACTTCAGCCTCACAAGACTGATAGAACTGGACTCTTTCTACATAGAGTAAAGCAGCTGGATACGAGATACTTGCAGGCGTGTGACTGTACCCCTCAGGATCTGAAGTATAGTCTATAAATGTTACATCCAAACTGTATTGCAGTACAGAAGAGAAATTACTTTAATATTTTAAAAACACTTCTTATTGTTTTCCACCTACTGCTATCAAACCACAATAAAAATGGCCAGAGCCGTCAAACCAGTCTGTTTCCATACACCCAGATAATTCAGATCACATATATTCATATAATCCTCATGCCAGTTATTAATAAATCCTAGCTGCTTCCCTCTCCTGTCCCCAAGAAAGTATTAATTGCATTCCAGCAGGTGATGTACCAAGTGAAACAGGGTAGATGACATGCCTAGTGTGGTGTAAACTTCTAATTCCTAAACCACTATAGTGCTGTCTTTACATGTCTCTGGAATGGCTTTTATATAATTTGAACTTTGACTAGCTGCTGTGTCTTGCATAATTTTGAAGTAATTTTATCTTAATAATCTTATTTTCAGCTGTGTCTCACCACACTGTTGCTGCCTTCCCTTACCAGGACAAGGCAGGAGAGGTAATCTGCAGGTCAGCTGTGAACTCTTCCTTCACTGTACCATACAACGCTCATTCAGTTTCAATGGACAGTTTTCATGTTTCCTAGGTGAAAGCATTAATTTACAGTTAGAACTTCAAAGTTATTTTCTCTCCTCTTTTTAAGAGGCCATGAAAACATATAACTAGGCCAAATTGTGAGGACTTGCTAGTTCCAGTATCGACTCAGCACTTCTCAGGACATGGCTCCAAAGACTATAAAATCCAAGTAGAAACAGCATTGTAACAGCAAAGATAAATGGCTTTAATACTTTAAGATAAATGGGATATATATATATTTTTTTAACACCGAGAAAAATGTCTTAATGGGAAAACTGGAATAAACCTGTCAGTCTCTTTGACCAAGGAAGAGCATTTTGAAATATTTGTCCTTTCTTAAACTCAGCACGAATGTACAAACTATAAAACCACACTAGTGTTTAAGCAGAAATTATTTTGATTTTTTATATTCTTTTTACATCCTGATTCTTGTGGGTGACTTTCATGTTAACAGTTAAACAATATCTTAGCTTTATCTTCTGCAGTTACATCGATTATTTAGGTTTTGACCTAATTTTAGTACTAAAGAGCTTCCAAAACTGAAATTGCCAGGAGAAATAAAGCTCAAATTTTTCTCCTTGCATTTTTCTTCCTCTTCTGTACATCCCACTCACCAAGTTCCTAGAACTAATAGATAACTTTTTTTCAGATAACTACATAAATGTAAATCTGAATTTATGAGAAAATGCTAAATGCATTACACTATACCAGCACTTAAGAAACCTGTGGGCTATTACATACATAACATCTTTGTTCTCCTAAATGTAAATGTACAGAATATTTAATATTTTTTCTTCAAGATTTCACTGACCAAATACCTCTGCCTTTTGGGATAAAGTTCTAATTTGAAACGGAAGTTTTTATAGAGAAAATGAAGATGAAGACACTGGTAAAAAAAGTTCGTTGGTTTACTATCAGCATCCCCTAGCGGTGATATTTATTATTTTCTTACCAGAAGTAACTTGATTGATTTGTTTACATGGATTAGAATGTCAAAAAAAGTGATATCTTAAAAAAGATACAGTCTGTGAAAAAAAAGTAATTTAGAAGTCTCACCTCTTAATTTTTCAAAAATATTTTAGAGGTGAAAAAAAAGAGGAAATGGAAAAAACCTTCCATTTCTTAAATCATGTATCTAGTTTGTTTAATAAATGCTGGTATGGTAATTAAAATATGAAATTGGGAATTTTAAAACAGCCTCATTTTTGATTCTTGGAAAGGAGCCTCTTACTATTATCATTTGATTTCATGACACTGCAGCAGAAAGTTAAATACAAGAATGAGTTAAACTGAAAAGTTGTGTCAAAAAACATTTTCAAAAGTATGTTGAGATTGTGCTGCTGTGCATTTACATTTTATTTAAATTTTATCATATTGAAACATTTTACACAGTGATGACCAAAATGACTGATAATTTAATCTTAATTTGTTAGACAACAGATAAAAGAATTTTAAAGAGACTTGCATGGTTCAGGAGAGGAAGATTTCCAATGTTTTTCAGTGACATTGAGATTTCTTTACAGAACCTAGTTAATTCTCAGTCAAAGGAGGTTCTTCTGTTGAAAACAGACTGACAAAGTTTCAGGATGGGCCAACCACTAAACTTTGACATCTCCTCGGTGTCCCTCCCCCAGCCCTCTCAGGGGAGGATAACAGGGGAACCAGGGAGAGAGACTCTGAGGTTGGGAAAAAAAGACAATTTAAACCAGTTTATTTTTTAAAAAAAGAAAAAAAACCCCAAAACAATGAAAATAGCAAACTATATACATACATCTATACATACACACAAATATGCAATTATGCTCAAAACTACAAGAAAATATGTTAATAGAGGACCCACGCCTTCTGGCGCAAAGCAGAAAAGGAAAGGTCCCAGGCCGGACTCAGCAGCAGGCAGTAACCCCCAGGCCCAGAGTCCTCATGAGAGTCCAAAGAAACATAAAAGGAGCTGTGCTGCTCCAACCTGCCGAGACAAAGGAAGGCAACCTGTCCCAATGAGCACTACTCCTCTACAGCATGAAAAAAGGAGGCAGGAACACCAGCAGCACCGGAAGAGATGAGGAACAGGCAACAACAACTCTCCTAACACAACAGACATTCAAGGCCTAAAGGCTCTTCTTAGCATCCTCCTCATAGGGATCCTTATATACTGATCACATGGGAAGGAATACTGTGATTGGTCCATTTGGGTCACATGACCAATCCTCTCTTCCCCAAAGGCACAGCTGCCCCCCACTCCACTTGTATCAGGCAGCCTCAGGGAACTTTTGTCCTCGTGCTCTCAGATCAGGACACAGACAGGACGAGGTTAAACCTGCAATATAATTGAGACAATCCAAAAGCAAAAAGAGTTAGTATGACTCTGTTTATTTCATCTGGGCAATGGAAGATGTCAACAAAAGGAAAACTGTTCTATTGATTGAGGGAAATGAAAATTAATTTACAGCAGTTGATCTCTGTTACTCCTGTGTGTCGTGTTAGAGTTTGGCAGGGTCTGTACAGCCAACCATCTCGCTACAA
Organism: Apaloderma vittatum; assembly: GCF_000703405.1. Classification (NCBI taxonomy): domain Eukaryota; kingdom Metazoa; phylum Chordata; class Aves; order Trogoniformes; family Trogonidae; genus Apaloderma; species Apaloderma vittatum. The sequence continues at coordinate 53,795 of NW_009721235.1, forward strand.
GAAGATCTTTGGTTATATGCACCAGCTTTGATGGGTGCCAGACTAGTTCTGGGCCTTGTATGTTCCCCAACACATCTGATCTTCATGTATCTAACTGTTTTGCAGAATTCCCACAGAGAACTAGAAGCCGGTATGATGCAAAGGACCACCCATCTGAGTGTCCTGTGAAGTCCCTGTGCCTGCCACGTGGTAAAGCTCAAAAGAGCAGTCTGATGTCAGCAAGGTGTACCCAGGGTCTCATCATAGTCTCATAGTTCTGCACTTCTCACTTCATTCCTGTCTTGACCCGCTTATACCTGATCGGGGTTAGAGTCAAGGTGATTCGTTTTGATTGCAAAGGTGAAATTAAGACACAAACGGTGTCAGATGTCACAAAAGCAAAACCCTTTATTGACCAACAACCACTGGAGAGCGATAGGAAAGAGAGATAAGGAAAAGGAAAAGCAAAGCAGTAAAAGTTCAAGATAGCAAGAAGTATAGCTACCACCACAGATCCAGCGACGTCTCGCAGGTCCGCCTGTTTCGATTCGGTGGGGAAGATCTCTGAAGAATAGCTGTTCACGGTGGCATTATATAGTGTTCCAAGAGCCGCTTTGCCCATTCTCCGCCTGGTTAGCGCGTGCGTATGAGGGTCATCAGGAGCGATCTTCACCCCTGCCAGCATCACCTCCATCAGTGGCGCATGCAGACGTGTCCGGAGAGCCCATTTTCGCCTCGCAGGGCAGCCACCCTATCAGCAGTTACACCTGGTGGACTTGCAAACCGGTGGGCTTGCAAGACAGCCGCTGTATCAGGTCCAGAAGTTGTTGTTCAGGACTTCGAGCCCCGTGGCTTATCTGGGCTGGGCCCTTAAGTTGTATCAGTAGTCAAGTCAAGTCCTGTGGCTTATCTGGGCTGGGCTCTAAAGTTGTTGTTTGGAACTTATCAGTGGTCCAAGCTTGCAAACAGCAGCCTTGAAGTTTCTTCGCGGGCAATTTCAACACAGTCTTTTCTCCACAGGCAATTCCAGCAAGGTCGAGACAAACATTTTTAACACAGTCTCTTACAATTCCATGTGTTTTCCACTCCTACCCTAAGCAAACAATCTTAAACATCGCTAAGGTTATGGGCAGAGTTGATATGGAGCTGGTGTAAATAAGAGTTTCTAGATGAGTTTAGGAGAGACTGAGTTTGCAAAGGCTGTGCTTCTGACTCTGTGTTTGGGACTCTGAATAGCTCCTGTTGCTTTTCCCTTTGCTGACATCTCTGTTGGGGATGAAATCTTCAGATTTTGTCAGCTTCAGTATGGTGTGGTACACTTAAACACTTGCTGACGATTTGGAGTTGAACGAAAGCCAACCCATTCTACTGACATCTGTTTTACTCCTCTGGATTAAGATAGATTGACAGCCTTACTGTGTGCTGTTGTCATTTATTTGAATATCTTCTAAAGAGTTTTTTATTTTCCTTTTTATTAGTAGTAGATAAAAATACTTACAAGCCCTGAAGCAGTCAAGAAGGTTTTTCAGGGTGCGTATAACAAGTGTCAAAATGGAGACAGATGCCACTAGAGAGCCGGTAAAGAAAAGGAATGGGATGGGAACAAGGAATTTGTATTAATACTTTTGACAAATATCTTATCTATTGGTTGATTAATACTGTGCAATCTGCCTTTAAGACCCTATAAGGTTGACTGTATTTCATATTTCTTTTACTATGTACAGCAAAAAAGAGACTCAGTTCGTTTGTCATTTTTAGCATTCACTCCCCTTTTACTGGCCCCAGCACTCCCAATCATTGTATTAGAAATGTTAGAAGGTACATCCCTGACCTCTCATTTTAGTGTGGTGTCCTATGACCCATGAAACTGCCTACCTCTCTTTATGTGTGGTGATACTACCTCCTTTCCCTATCTCCTGCCTTCCATAGGCTTAATACCCATTAGGTGAAGATGTATTTAGTTTGCTTTCAGTCAATTTCCTAACAGGGTTTCAACAAGCTCTATCTAGTTCTCTGATTGCAGGATCTGATGAACAACAGTTCTGTGTTCAGCATTTCCATGGCCTCCATGATTTAAGAGTCCGAACTTTTTGCATCTCTCCTCATAAGGTATCTCTCTAGGTCCTTGGTCAACTAGTTGCCCTTTTCTGCATCTTCTCTATCTCTAATACCTTCCTCAGATGAAGAGACCAGAACTGGGCATAGCAGTCCAAATGTGGGCATGCCAAAGTTTCTTAAAATGGCACAGTGATGTCTTCTGTCCTGCTCTCAACATCCTTCTGTTGATACTAAGCATTTTAATAACTTTTTTTGACTACTGCTGCACAATGATCTCAGAGAATTGCAAATGATGACTCAAATCTTTCTTAATTATAACTGTACGTGTTCAGCACTGCATAGGCAAACTTTAGGGTAGTTTTCCCTAACTGTAGCCTTCTCTGCTGGCTCATCTGCCGCCTTTTTATCCACTTACATATTTTATCAAGGCTTTTTGGCATTACTGGCCAATGGTTTGGCTTTTCACCACCTGGAAGAGTGAAAGTGGCTGCAGGCTCACAGATTTCGCAGTACAGTGGTTTCTTCAGATCATCAGTAAAGGAGATGAATGAAGCTGTAACTAGCATCAGTCCCTGGGGTATATGACCGCTGATGACTCTTGATCCTGAAAAGTGTTCATTAAGCCTCGTGTTTTGGCTCATACTACTTAAGCTGTGAAAGAAATTTTTGCCCTCCAGTCCTGTGGCAAATGTTTTGTTTAATAATAAAAGACTTTTTAAAAATCGGCACAAAGTATGACTACTTGATTTCTTTCCTACTGATGCCTATTGATACATGCTAAGAACTCGAGAAGGCGGACAAATCAGGGTTTCCCTGCACAAAATCCATGCTGGCTTTTCCCAGAGACTCTTTACATGCTTGTCGCTGTTTAAGAACAAATGGCAGTGTGGAGGTTAAAGGAATTTGGATAGCAAAATGCCTTAATGACAGATAAATGCAATTTTCTGAGTTACATGGCTTTCCTGGGTTTTCAGCAAGATGGTGCAGTGCAGAGGAAGAGTCAGGCAGGTCAGTGCAGGAGTCCCAGCTGAGTGATGCCCAGTCTATGAGAGGCCCTGAGCATTTCTCTGATTCCCTCTCAGGATTCTCCCCACATACTCTGCCCTATGTAACACTGGGATCTCTCCTCACATACACCTCATGTACCATGAGCAATACCCAACTGAGATTGCCCATTCAAATCCCTTCAGCATACTTACAGCCACCTGTGACCATGACCATTGGCTACTTTTGACACGGAGGCAGCTGGTTGCATGTGAGGTGCTTTGCAGACCTGGTAATGGGACTGCTCCTCCCCTGTACAGTGGGGCTGACTGGGATTCACATCCTCGCACTGCTGCCAACCGGGCGCAGTCATGTGGGCTGCCACACAACACAACTCTTCAACCATAGGCAGCCCTGTAGCTGTTCATATAGATCAGGTCCCTGCATTGCCATTTCCCTGTAACACCCGTACCAGATTCAATGCCAGAGGTGCTAGGGTCCGGTGCAGCATACTAGGGTCAGCTCTTGGGTTTCAGCAGAAGATGCTGCTAGCCATTTAGTGCTCGCCCAAAGGTTGTTGTACATGTATCCGCAATGCAAATTCTTCCCACAGTCATTTTCAGTCAATTTGCCAGTGGTCAGCACATGTTGGCACTACACATCATACAGAGAGAAACTAAATTACGTTCTTTGTTGTGCTCCCAGTCTAAGTCTCTAGCTGCAGTCAGGAATGCACATCCCCTTGGCACACTGAGCGGCCCTGTTTTCTGCTGTTCTCCTGCAGCTCTGTTCTTTGAGACGGGTGAATTCACATGGTAAACTTGCATGAGTCTTCATTGTATCTGATGAGCTGCCTGTTGCCATACCTCAGCTGCACTGATGTGTTTATCCTAATGCTATTTTCCATTGTTTTATACATTCTCATACAGACTAGTTGTTACCATTCAGAAATAGGTCTACACATTTCCTGTCAGACACATTTCCTCTTTGTCCCTTTCCAGCACTATCTGTGTAGCTCTGACTTCTGCAAACTGACTGGGCACTACTCTTCCACTCATTTTAGCTATGCAGTGAGAGACAAGACTCTGCAATGCTGCATTCCACAGCTACTGTCCCCTTTGGAGTATGCAGGAACCATCAGTGAAGAGGGTGTACCTTTGATCATTATATGAGAGCCCATCGTAGAGTGGTACTTTAGTGGCCATGTTTTGGCCAGGATTTTGTTTCACAATTCATCTTCCTTGAAAAAATTAGTGGTTTATTCTACTAGTGCTGGGTGTACTTGGCTTCCCAGAAGAATTCACTGGACAATAAGTGCATTCCATTTGCTCTGTGTAGCAGTGGTGGTGCAATGGCTGACTAGCACCCTTCTCTGGATATTCAGGTGGATATTGGCAGTCAGGGCATCAACTTAAGTGTTTGAACTGTCTCTAGTATTTTAGGTGCTGCTTGGACTCCTCCATAGGCAGTAAGGATCTCCTCTTGGGAAATGGGATCAGACGTGCCAGGCCAATGCACCTGACATGTTCAATGAATATGGGAACTTTTACGGCAGAGAGTCAGTTTCCCACAGCTAGTTTACTTTTTAATGGTGCAGATCTTGGGGTTTTAAGTACCAGTCTTCATTTAATATAGATGTAATAGTCCATAAAGTACTACCTTCTCACCTTCTCAAAAACGCATGGGAAGTATCAAGCTGCTCAGGAATAGAGAATTCTTGACAATGTGGCTTTGATGGATGTTCCTAGGGAAGAGTGGGCCAAGTTGGGAAAAGCAGCACATGAAAACACTAAGACAGAAGGGCATCCCGAAATATGTCAGTTATCACTCTTGGTTACTTTTGATTGATGTAGCTAAAGGAAGCTCATAGCTGTGAGCAAGAAAACAATTTCTTCTAGACTGATGTCTGCTATGTTTAAGAAGCCAGGCATTGTAATTTTCTGAGGTGCAGGAGGGAAATCCACATGCTGTTGCATTCAATATCTAACATCAATTTCTCTTTTGGATTGAAATTATCTACAAGACATTAATTTCTGTCTAACTGTGTAGATTGAAAAAAAAAATAGCAAGAACTAAACTGAAAATAACTGTTTCCCGCTGAATGTTGTTTACATCAGAATTAAGCATCAGATACTCGCACAGAAGAAGAATAAAAAAGCTATCAAATTTAGGACAGAAGAGATAATACTCAAGCCTAAAGTGGAGGAAAAAAAAGATTGTTTTTGGATTCTTTTTCAAAAACATCTGAATTTAGGAAATGGTAGTTGTTAGAAATTCAACTAGTGATATGATGAAGGAGTACATCTCATTTCTAGGCATGATCTGGTGTTTCAGTCTGCCATAGCCAAGCAGCAACTAGACTTTAGTTGATCATTCACAGGCAGCTCTGTAACAGAAAAAAGTTCTGCATTGCTCCTTATCATGAATACCTTCATTTTCCCACACTGTACTGCTTAGCTGGACTACTTAATGCACTGTAGTGCAAAGAAGAATTGTGGACAGAAGTAGAATTTTTAATTTGAATTTTATTTCAATGTGACTACAGAGAGTTATTGTCACCAGATTGGCCTGTGCAAATAACACAATTCTCCATCTGGTTGTCAAACAGGGAATAAAGCAAAACAAAGCCCAAACATTGGTTAAGTTCAGATTGCTTTGAACTGGATTTACAGTTACTTTTTTCCTGCT
>NW_009721235.1:59534-68094 GCF_000703405.1 Apaloderma vittatum
TTTCATTTATTTAATGTAAAATGTGCTATACAAATCCAAGAATTTAATTTTGCTGCCTTTATAGCCTGGGCATTGATTTACTTCAGCATAATCTCATATACAATACAGAGCTGTAAGAACACAATGCATTAAACCTCTTGCTTACATGGCTGACAAGTGGTAGAGAAAAGCTTAAAACTTGTAACTGGAAGAAAGTTCCAAAGAAACACCAACACCTACCATTGTCTCTTACTTTACTTTCCAGTTAATATCCCTAGAATTTCTCCAATTAATTCTAAAATATTTACTATATTAGCATATCAGGTTTGTTTGCTTTATAAATTATTTTAAACTATACCAGTTTTATATACCATTAACAGTAATCAGTTACTACTTTATTGCAACTGAACCAGGTGGCTTATTAAAAATACCTGATTTTAAAACTGTTCTAATTTTATCCATTGATGTCAAACATGTTTTGACATTTTTTCCCTGTTTCTCAATTAACTAAAGCTTTCTTCTAACAAAGAAATGATAGCATAATTCAATCACTTTTATGCCTTCTAATTAAGTAAACCTCTCAAGGGTCTAATTTCCTGCAAAACTAAAAATCCCTTTTGTGTGATTGTGGTGGAAGAAGGTCAACAGCAGGAACTGAGAATGTTTTATTTCAGAGTGCTTCATAACATGGACACCTCTACATTTCGCTTTAATGTCATTTAACTCTCTCTGCTAGAGATGAGGTGAGATTTCAGCTGGGGCTCCCCTGTGCAAAGAATGAAACTGTATCTTTCAGCCAGAAAGATGAGTTTGACCAACCTTGAATAGGAATCTTAAATAATATATTCAAAATGTATTCAACTGAAACTATTTCTTGAATTGCCAAACAACTCTGAAATAACCACAGCTTCTTTTGTCAACAAATTTAGTTACTTTTCTTGACCCCAAATAAAGCACGTGAAGCCATGTCTCCAGGCATGAAGAAATTTGAAAACAACCCTCATCTGGGTGACACCAGTATGAGCTGTGTTTCTGCACAAGAACTAACTGTTTTGCTCCAGACATGTTACATTAGTTGACTTGGCAACAAATACTGTAGGACTTGCAACTTGTAGTTGTTAAGTTGCTGCTACAGAGACTCAACTCTCTCCTCTATTCCTGTAATCTGATGTAGTTTCAAAGGCCCTCACTCTGTCAGAAGGTACCAGGGAGGTTGTAGCCAGTGGTAAATAAGGCCTGTGGAGCAGCCACATGATTCCCCAATATTGCAAGAAAACAATACAGTCACTTTAAAACAAACTCTCAGTTTCTTCCAGTTCTCAACTGCAAACATTCTAAAACCATTTTTAGCATAAAGTAAAAAAGTGGTGAAGAACAATGTCGGCATAAGTAATGTTATCTCTTTCAGCAGAAAAAATCCTCTAGTAATGGGATGGACAGACTGATGTACCTTTTAGTAGGAAATGGCTACAGCTTGTTAAAATCCTTGTTTAATATTTTAAAATAATGTTGTTACTGCAGGAAAATACAAATTTAGAACTCTCTACCTGGAAACATAGGCAATCAAGCTAATAAACTAATGGGTTTTTGTTCTGTAATAAAAGAGCTCCAACCTCAAATTTTGAATTTAAATCAATGTAACCTTAGCCTGCAGAAATAGAAAACTGTAAAGAACAAGCATTGTACCAACTTTGAAAGTAGGACAGGAACTAAATGTAGAATTCAGCATGATATGATATTTCTTAAAGGTAAAATTGTGGTCATACTGAGATGTATGATTGACAGCGGAAAATATCTTTGGACTACTCAAAGATCAATTTTAATTGGAAGTTAGGTCAGATGTAGCAAAGTAACTTTTGATAACCAAAAATTTAGGCCTGAAACTAACTCAAAATAATGATCAAAATCAAGGGTTTCTAAGGCTCGAAGTGACCTTAAAAAGTCATCTAATCCATCTGACTACTCTTACACAGGATCAACTACAGCTAACCCATTTCTGATACATCTAAACTGTTCTTGGAACTTCAGTGACAGAAAATCCAGTTTGCCATTGCTGACTACTTGCCAAATATTGTTATTCTTACCTTTAAAAAGCTATGATGTTCTTTTCTTTCCTTCTTGCAACAGAAATGTACTTGTTCTTGTTCCATCCTTCCCAGATACAGAGAGTTCATCTCCTTTCTTTGCAGTTTCTTCAATAAGAATTGAAGGCTGTTGTCATGAACTTGCTTTCAAGGACAAAGAAAGGAATGTTGTAAATTTTTGTACTGTACGAAAATTCTTTTCCCTTGGGTTTATAAAACATTAGGTGGTATTTTTTTATTTTTATTTTTTAATTTTAAAACAATGAGTAATCTAGGACTAGTATTTGTTTTGCTACTCCCAGCATTGCTCTGTACATGAGCTTCAAAGTCTACTTTAATTTTTTAATTTATTTTATGTTTTGCAATTTTTTCTCAATATTTAATTCTAATTCTTTTACAAACTTGAACAATTTTGGACAGTAGAGCAAATGTAATAGGCTCTGAGTATACTCTCAGGTAAGGAAGTCAGATTCTGAAATATGCATTACATCACTACTGGTTGTATATTTTTATGATTATGATTATGATTATGATTATTATTATTATTCAAGATTTCTGTAGTCCTTGAAAGAAAAGCCTTGCTGAGATGCTTGTGAGAGGGACACTGTAAATCTGTGGAAAACAGTGCTCTCCCTCAAATTTATTGTAACAAGTTTAAGAGGCACTGATGTCTACCAAAAAATTGACAATAGGTCAAGCTCCCAGTGTGCTGTGCCTCTTGCCTTCCATGCTGGCCGATAATGTCTCACTGTTGTTTCCCAATCTGTACATATTGATCTGCTGTGTCTTGTCTTATACGCAGATGCTAGGCTCTGTGTGACAGGAATTAAGTTTTTATACTATATTTATGCTTGGGATGCCCATGGAAAAGATCAATAGGTGCTTACAGCAATATGAATTATAGAAATCCTACTGTCTGTTTTCTGTAGTTCTGCTATGTAGCCAATCGATCTCAGTCAAATATGCTTTCAGTGTAAGAGATTTGTTCAGTTACACGGTGTAGGAGCATATGATTTTTCACAATAATTTTGTCCGTACCTGCAGCAATTTATTGCAGTTGAGCAGGGCAGTTTACTACCAAGACCCTGAGCACCTCACTGCAACTCTGGGTTTGACCCTGTTTCATCTGAGGAAACCTCAGGAGGACTCTTCCACCTCAAATCATGTAAGAAACTACAACTGCCTCTTTTTCTTTTAAAATTATTTTTCATTTTTTAAAGAGAAATTTTACTCAATGAGTTGATATGTTTTCCTTTCCTAGGCAAAGATATTGGGCTGGTGGTTGGAAGTGTCACTTCATTATTTTGCCTCTTTTCTGCTCAAAGGAGTGGCACAGTGGACTAATCTTACAATTTTAAAGACATGAGGCTCCCTAATGCCAGATCCTCAGATTCTTTCATGGCTGTCTCAACTTTATTTTTCTAAGAAAAGTAAACTACAGTTTTCTGTATAAGTGTTTCTCATCTCTCACCTGAAAGAAAACCCCAATGCCTTAACCATTTGGACCCTACATCCCTTTTTCACTCCATCGTAGTACTACATGGCTTTCTGTGTGCAGGTTTAATAGTTAAGTGTCAGCACTGGGCCAGCAATATATGATTCTTAAAACATATAAAAACTCCACCACGTCTTGAATGGATAAATTTGGTTGCATGCTTGAGTAAATGGGATATATAAAAAAAAGTGCTAGTATATTATTGGAAGCTTTAGAAGAAAGGTAAAAAGCATCAGTGATAGGCCTTAAAAATAAATTTTTTAACAATCATTTATTGGGCAAAATGTCAAAAAAGATTAAACTAAAGAATTTTGATTCTTCTGTGCAGGATTTTTTAGCTTCTTAAGGTCCAAGCTTTTTCTGCCTGTCAGCAGTACAACTAATGAAGGGTTTTCTGAGGACTTTTGCTGTGATCCTTGGGATTATAAAAGAAGAGTGAAAAACAAATATTCTGCTTGCTCCAATAGTGATCTTCAGACATTTCTAAAATGCCTTGGCTCAAGCTGCTTTGCAGCCATTGCACAAATTTGACTTGGTAAGACTATTAATGATTTGAACTTTATTTCAAGTTTACTTTGTCTTCACAAGAGCAATAGTGAAGGGGGTAGTGATGAGGAATATTATATTTTTCCTAGTGGCAATTAGGTTGCTCAGGAGCCATGGTGCTATGGGGAAATCCTGTCTAAACATCACAGAATATTTACAGCATTTATGGAATGCAGTTCCTGCTCCCTCTGTGATCTTCCCTTTGTTCTTGGCAAGTGCTTTAAGTTCTCCAAACTTGGTTCAAAAATCTCCGTAGTTTGTAGCACTAAATAGCAAATCTAAGATCCTTGTTGTGAAAACTAAGCTAAAAATGTACATAGGATAAGACTCTCTATACCACAGGATATTAAACAGCCTCATAGTCACCTCACGGCAGCATAATTATCCTTTAGAAAGATATGCATATTCCACTGAATCCCTTAGGACTAGCTGCTGTGAAAGAAGAAGAAATGAAAACTAAAAGAAATGAGAATAAACAGACTGGGGTTCTGAAATGGTCTGGCAATTTCTAACTCTCAAAATAGTTAAAAGATCTCTCGAAGTGAGAAAATTTATTGTATATTTTCTGCACACTAGCAGAAAAGGCAGAGGAAGAAGCAAAGCATCTCAGTTGAGTCACCGAAAAAGATTCCACAGCTGCCATTTTTCATGCTTTTGTAGAATTTAATTAACAAAAAAATCTTCCCAGTGTCTGTTACACACAGCTGATCAGCTTGCTCTGGTAGCAGCAGCATGTGTGCAAACAGTTTCTGTGAGGAGCACTTACATTTGTCAGGCTCTTGTCCTAGATGAACCCCCTCTCTCAAGCTGTGTGTTACTGCTGTGTGGTGTTCCTATATGAAGGAATACGTTTTGTGGTTTCAATTTCTGCAAGATGCAGAATATACTGGTAAAATGTTTAATTCTTCTATTTTTTTTTAATAATATGTGTATGCACACACATATCTGTGTTTATAGCCATATCCATATCTATGTCAATATATCTGCATATATATGTGTATGTATGCATATGTATGTATGCACATTTATATATATATTTGTACATGCAGAGTGGAGACATACATACATAGATTTATATTTACAGGTTTTAAACGTTAATTCTTTTTTTGGTCTGTTTTTTTTGTTCTACTGTAGATATCTAGCTTGTTTTGGAAAATTCTTCTATAATATTGATTTGCTTTGAAAATAACACTATGTTACCACATTGCAAAGCTTGGAGAAAATGGACTCTAAAATACAAAGTCAGTAGAGGTGGAGAGAATTTTGATCTGCTCTGTGAGAACATAAGGATGTTTCAGATGAGAAAAAAAAAATTGATTTTCCTGTGTCAATGCCCGCCTTTCAAACAGGAGATTTTTAATTATTTCTCTTTGTTTTATATAACCTTGGTCCTTGTTTAAAAATTGCAGTTCCTCTATTGTATTGAATACATACCTCCCTTGCTGGTGCACTGTGTGATGGTGCTCAGGAGAACTTTCTTTGATCTCCAACCTTCTGCCCTAGAGCTTTCCACTCAGTCTTTGTGGAAGCTGGTTTCAAATTACTTCCTTACAGCAAAGGTGTTTGTGATTATTTTTTAATTTTGAATATATCTCCTCTGTCTTCAAATTAACCTGCTTAATTTCATCTCCCTTTTACAGAGGATTAGTGTTTACTTTCCTGTTTTGTGTGCAGTGGCACAGTGCAAGAAGCTATAACTACTACAGTTTACAGAACTAAAAATAATGGGCAGATAGTATGGTATATAACTGCATATGGGCTGTGTAACTATTTTATTATTGTAGAAGAACACGCTTGGTTCAGTTAGATTTCATTTCCTTATCTTTAGCTCATATTTTCCAAGGAGAGGTCATGAACCTGAGAACAAATGTGCTACATGAAGAAAAAAGTCTGTTTCACACCGTAACAACTTTCAATTATGTAACTTCTACTGTGTAAGACATTGTGTCTCTGTCTATGTTATGATCACTTCCAGTAAGTCTCTGTCACGCAGAATACGAGTTCATTTACAGTACAGTCCCGTCTGGTTATGGCCCCCCATCAGCACGCTGCCGCTGATGCTGGAGTTGCCAGGATTAGGGTCCAGGAAACTAGACTGTCTACCTCCTTAGAGGTGGACAGGTGGTGGTTTCTGCCCCACACCTCTTCCCTTTCCCACTTTCTTGCTCCCACACCATGGTCTGACACTGCCTTTGACTCTGTTGAACCTGGTGCCCAGCTCCAGACATGCCAGCCTCGCTCCTCTATGGAGAGGTACATCTGCCAGGGGCTCTTCCTGAGCTGCCAAGGCTTCCTTCCATCAGGTTTCACATTTTGCAGGGAACCCTTTACTTCATGATCCAGTGGCACCCTGTGGAGAGAGAGAAGCTATGGAAATGCTCTGAGGAGTAATGTACAGACACAATGACAAGGGAGAATGTGGTAGGGGCCAAGTTGTGGCTGGAGCCTGGAAGGTGTCGGATATTCCTCGCAGTGTCATCTTTGGACATCTTTGTCTTCATCTTAACAAAAATTTATCTGCAATATTGATAAGTGGTTTCTAGTGATTTGATAGCTATTTTGTATGTTTGAGAGAAGTGTGCCCCGCCCCCCTTTCCCCCCACGAAAAAAGAAAATATACATTCAAAAATGTACATATGATCCATAAGAAATCAGTATTTCAGGCAATGGGTTCATTGCTAGTGAAGGAAAAAACCTAAAGAAACTGAAATTTGTCATAAGTATATCTATGCTACATCTTCATGGCCAAAGTTGTGACAGTAACTGAACACGCCTACATTATTCATTTCAAATATAGAACATTAGTAAGAAAATGGTCACAAATGAACTTCATACCAAGATTTTGCAACAGAATAATTTAACCTGTGAAGAAATGAAAAATAAAGTACAACTTTTAAAATGAAACTGATGCAAAATTCCTTAAGCCCACAAAAAAAAAGGTTTCCTTTTTTCCTTCTCACTGCTGAACAAATTATAGTCATGTATGTTTTGTAATCATTGGAAGTTTGGTTTTTTTTTAAAAAAGAAGGATTGTAGCAATCTGATCTGAGCTTTTTAACGATTCACTGAATTCCAGTATATTAGCTCTATAAAGTTATTCTAATTAATGTCTGTCTTTCTACAGAGTTGCAGGGAATTTAGTTAAATGAATCAGGAAATCTGAGCTTGCTGCTTTAATTACTTTAATGACTAGAGAGCTATCTGTCTGCAGTGAGTAAACAATATAAGTGCCTTACTATATTAACATAATGGCTTCTATTAAAATTAGTGAATTCTTGAAAATGGAAAATACCAAGAAAATAAAACTTCTCTCTCATAAACATAAGTGTTTAGATCTTTTAGGATGTAATTAGAAGATACAGATCACTTGATCCCTGGTATTTTTCCCAGTGACAGTTTTTCTTGGAATCATAAGGTGAAAGAGCTAATTTTAATGAGTTTGTATTTGTAAAAGCCTGCACACACTACAAAAAATCTCCAACTGTCACAGCAGCCAGTAATTGGCAGAGAGATGCTTTGATAAAGGCAGGAAGAGATCCCTGCTGGTTCAAGACAGGTGGACATCAACTTGAATCCAATTTACATCTTAAAATGCACAATAGAAAAGATTTGCATTACACTGCCTAGATGAAAGGGAGCTTTTAGTCTGAGCTCCTCATTTATTTTCCTTTCTTTTCTTTCCTTGCCCAAGAACTCCAACTATCTGTAGCTAAGTTTTAATGAAGATACCTTGTTCAGCTGCTGTTTGAGGCAGCCATTTACTCGACTAAGACTCGCATTTGAGCTCATGCTGAGGTAAAAAAGAAAATCCAGACTGATAATTGGACAGACCTGAAATTGGATAGCCTGCTTTACCCACAGCTTAAATAAAGTGAGTGTATCTTCAATGTCAAGTTATTTTTATTTTGTTGCCTGATCGAGGTCCCTTGCAACTCTTACCAGCGCTTAGCAAGTGAGCTGCAGTGTAACATGCCTGCTCGGAAAGGTAGAAGAAAGGGCTCCTGATGGGCATCTTTGGTCTATCTCAGTGATCCTAGCTACTTGCTTAAATGATTGATTCATATTTAGACTGTTAATTCAGATCCAAACTTTTACTGCATCCTAAAGTTTTCTGATTGAGAGTCCAACACTATATTGAGTTTAAGTGAGGGAAAGGTATGTTTACACTTGCTCCAGAATGGATGCTGAAGGCAAGCAGGTGGGGAGTAGCTGGGTAGTCTGAATTTTTGTTTCCCTTTAGTTCCTTCCCCTGTGTTTAAGACAGGACAGATGGAAACTGAAAGCTTGCTTACAGAAGACTAGGAATTTTGCGTGTATATTTTCAGGTATGGAATCTAATCTTGTAATCAGCAGTGTGAGGTCTGTGAAGCCTATTCCAAATTGATATGTGTACCTCAAGTTAGACTCACACTGACATTCCGCTGCTTGTTAAATATCTGGTTCTGAATCGGCATTC
>NW_009721235.1:68125-111882 GCF_000703405.1 Apaloderma vittatum
TAAATAATCCTTCCTTTACAGATAAGACTCTCAGTCTCTTTTAAAACACAAAGCAGTAAATCAGCAATGTAAATACAGTCCATTGTTTTTAAATCACAGAATCATAGAATGACCTAGGCTGAGAGGGACCTAAGAGATCATTTTAATCCAACCTCCCTGTCATGGGCAAGGACGTCACCTCTCCACTAGATTAGGCAACACATGCAGACCGAAGGGGGATCGAACCCGTGACCTCGGTGTTATCAGCACCGCGCTCAACCCGCTGAGCTAACCAGCCTGCAAATGTAACTTTCCTCCTTACATGATGCATGCAATTTCCTATTTTGTATTTTATATTTCGTATTTTAAAGTGTGGCTATGTATAATATCAGAAAATAATCTAATAATGTACATTACTGCATATTTTATCTCTTTCAGATTTTAGGTAACTTTTCTCTAACTTCAGGCTGCATATGAAGTTGAGATCTGAAATGAATGGAGCTATTGAGTACTTTGGGTGAAGTATTAGGCTGCTTAGGTGTCAGAGTACAGGCTACTTTTGAAAATCTTTCAGAATCCTTTGTTTCCCAGGTGAAATTTTCTTCAGTAAAAAACTATTAACTTCTATAGGTTTCAGGGAGACAGCCTGCCTCACCATGATATTCACCACAGGCAGCAGAGAAGTTTCTGCTCCAGAGCCTGGAGCACCTTGTCCCCCTCCTTCTTCACCCTCCTTGGTGTCTGCTGGGGTGTTTCTCTCACATATTCTCACTTCTAGGTGCTGTTGCACCATTTTTATTTCCCTTCTTAAATGTGCCACTGTCACTGACTGGCTTGGTCTTGGCCAGCATTGGGTCCATCTTGAAGCCACCTGGCATAGGCTCTGCCAGCCATGGGGGAAGAGCCTAGCAGCTTCTCGCAGAAGCCACTCCTGTGGACTGCCCTTCTACCAAACCTGGCCACGCAAATGCAATAAAATACACCTGTAGTTGAGGGATTTGGTTACGCTCCCCATATTTTCTTTCACTTTGTTCACGTAATTTTTCAGGTGGACTTGAGTAGTGAGTCATTAAGACTAGGAAGAGGATGATTACATAATATTGTGTTGTTAGTGCTTTGTACATAGAATAATTGAATCATAGAATCATTATGGTTGGAAAAGACCTTTAAGATCGTCAAGTCCAACTATTATCTAACTCTACAAGGTCCACTTCTAAATCATGTGCCTGAGCACCATATCTAGGAGGATTTTAAATGCATTCAAGGATGGTGATTCAACCACTTGTCTGGACAGTCTCTTTGAAACTGCACTTCCTTTAGTGCTTAGAATTTACCTGATTTACCTGTGATTACTAAGACTCAGAGGCTGTACCTTTCTGTGTTGGGTAGTTATGTACAATAATAAGAAAAGTAACAAATTGAAGGTATTTTCTGATACCTTTACTGTGTCTCTGTGTGGTAATATGTTGATAGGTGCAGCACTCCCTGCTCTGGAGTATAATCTCTGGTTTCTTTTGGAGTCTGAACTGAAAAAAAATGATGCTTACTGCTGGGACCTGTTTTGTAACAGTCAATAAATCTGCAGATGATACTTCTCTTATAATAGATGTGAATGGATTACTAATGTTTGTTATAGCAGTTTAACTGTAGGGCAGAATTACAAGGACTTTTGTTAGAAAAAACACATGATATTTTTTTAGCCATAGGACAACTTATTTTCATCAAGTTCCCTGGGAATACTGGTGTATACTCATCTGAGCAGGAAGTCCTCTGCTTCTGAAGTTTGAAATAAACTGAAAACTGAAAATCAGTATTTGTGGGCTAAAATGAAGGTAGTTGCAACACAGTATAAATAGGTAATCCCAAGAGTTAAAGTAATATATTAAAGCAAATATTACATGAGTGTTATGTAAGTAATAGCAATGTAGAAGTCACCTTCATCTCCTGTTGCTTTCTTTTAAGTCACATGAAAATTTTCTAGTTCTGAAAATCAATAGGCAATATGAAAATTGGCCTTGAATCACAGAATCACTGAGGCTGGAAGGAATTTTTTGATATGGTCTAGTCCAATGTTCCTGCTTAAAGCAGTGTTAACTAGAGATAGATTCTAAGGGCTGTATTTCCTTGGGTTTTGGATATCTCCAAGGACAGAGACTCTTAAAATCTCTCTGATGAACCTGTGGTAGTGTTCGAAAGCCCTTATGGTGAAAAAGCTTTCTTAAGCTCAAATGTGATTTACTGTATTTCAGTTGGTGTCCGTTGATGTTTTCTCTGTCACTGACCATCACCAAAGAGAGTCTGATTTTTTTTCTGTTGGCATCTAGGCACAAATTTCTTTGGACAAACCAATTCCTCCTTATTCATTCTATTTGCAAATGATAGTACTACTGTCTTTGACACCCTTTCTATCTCAACACTTTCCCTCTCAACACTCCTTCAGACTCTTATCCAACTGCAAGGATCATGGTAGTTGTGAAGGATAAGACAAAAATTTTAGTAAAAATAGAGACCACATATATAAGCATGGTTTTTTTTTTTACTCTTTTGTATCTTTCAATTAGTGTTCTCAATCTTCAACTGTGAATGTTTCTAGAAAATGTCATATATGTATATCTGCATAACGTGAAAGTACATCTGGTATTTTACAGGGTGTTAAACTACTGTGACTTTGATGGTGAATCTATATGATCTTCAAGCAATAGAAAAACAGACGTGAAATCTACCCTCTGAAGCTTTGGAAATTTTTCTGTTATCTAATTTTGTAAAATAGTAGGAGTTTAATGCACTAACAAACCAGTGACATAATAATTCACTCCAATCTTAGTTTGGGTTAAAATACAGATGTAGTAAACAGCGTTAGCATCTTTATGAAGCTCTATATCAACATAAGCCCTTTGCCTAGTTTGAGGAAAAGCATAGCCATAAATGTTCATTTAATGGTGCATATATTTCCAATATTTAGGTTTTTTCTAGTAATTTTAGTTAATGCCTTCCTTTTTTTACCTAAATTTTCTGTAAAGTTCTTCTGATCATTAACAATCTCTCTGTACATGTCTTCTTTGGTATCTTTTTCTTTTTTTCAATACGTATCTATACATTTTTAAAAATGCAGTTTTATAAAATGGACTGATTACTGGTCAGAAGTGAATCATTAGAGAGGACAAATGGAGAGAAGAAAAAAATAAGACAAGATGAAAGAAACCCAGTGTGTGAAAGAATCAGATTTTGGAGTCTGAGATCAGAAAGCTCAGCAAAGCATGTAAATACCAGAAAATGTCAGCTTGCATTGACTTATATTTGTGAATCTCATAAGATGAGCTCATCATCACAAATATTTAACATCTCTCTGGTGACTTGGTCTTCACCTGCAGCTTTCTGATGTTTTACCTCCTTTATCCTTCCTTTCTTTTTTCTGCAGAGTTTTTGTTCATCATGTAGGATGTTATGATATCTGACTCTGGGCATAATGTGAAGATCTGAGCTTTAAACTGCAACCACAGCACTCCTCTGCCTTCAGGCTACCCTGATTTGTATCCCCCTGTAGCACATTTTGTCCTCTCTGATAATTATGGAGGACAAGGAGTTCTGTAATCCCTCCACCCTTGATGTCTCATTTCTTTATCAAACTCGGTAACTTCTTGTGGTGTTGATCTGGCAATCACCTCTTGAAAATTCTCTTTATTCTTTTTCTACTGCTAAGTGCTTGCCATGTTTTAATAGAACAGGCCCTCTGGCAGGGGAAAAGTTGCCAGTTAAAACTTGTGAGGGTGATCCACTGTTTTATTATTATTTCTTTCAGCATCTCTTTGGTGTCTTTGATGTTACCCGTGCATTTGCATTAAAAGCTGTCAGTGATTTATTTTAATAAAATCCAATTATCCATTTTAGTTCTTTGTGAAAAATTAATGGATGTTTCCAGTTTAATTGAGACTATAAGCTTATGGAAGGAAATGCACCAGTCACTAATGGAATTGTGGCATTAATAGTGCAAGCAGCAGCAATGAGAATTAACAAATACCTAATGCTGTGCAGACTTAACTTCAGTATCTTGTGCAGAACTATTTGAGTCCAAAATAAAAAGCAGCTGTTTTCAAGGACCTAGGCTAGCATAATGCTAAAATATTGTGTTTCTCACATAATTCTTGTGCTGTGTAGGCATGGGAAAAGAAATGACGCTTCCAGGAGGTGGCTTTTTTGGTTTTCTAAGGTGTTTTTCTGAACCTTATCTCATAAAACTTATTTTTTTCCTGTAGTTTCACATGGAACAAAAAATAGGAACTTGAGTTTTCTGAACAAATCATCACATTCTCAACTCTGTGTTTTTAAAGCAAACTTCCTCTAATCTAGCAAATCCTTGATTTCTCTGTACTGCTAACAGCAGAAGGCTATGCTTCCACTATTACCAACTTTTCTTTATTTCTTGGTACTACTGAAATTTTGCTATTGATGCATTTGAAGAGGAAGGAAGGGATGAGTATCTCTCTGTTGCCTTCAATTTGAGCTGCTGTGTACCTGAATATCATGATGAAGTTATTTGCACCAGCCAACAGACTTTCTAGGTTGGTTGTGCTGTCTATAAATTAATCTGACTGGCTCAATGTCAAAAAAGGCTGAATGTAAGCAGCAATGACATGACACTGTTTTTGTTTGCGATGCTTTAATAACTGAGAGCTGAGACCATTCAGTGCTTGTCACATATCCTCGCAGAGACCCGTTTGTGTCCCCGTTTGAACACAGCAGGGGTACACTGAGAAGCCCATCAGGCCTGAAGTATCGAATATATATATATGTATTATAAATTTGTTATGTTTCAGTGGTACAGATGACACCACCACTCCCTTTGTACCTTCACTGTTGTTCAGTTTTGGCAAAAAATCTTGCAGTGGACCTCATAATTTTTGTATTAACTCCTCCATCTGAAAACGGCACAAATATACTTATTTTGTTCAGTAACGCAGCCAGAAAGATATTACTTTGTAATGAAACTACTGTGTGACTTAGAGTTATGTTGTGGACATTCTCAAGTAGTGGTGCCAACCTCAGACCACATATAAGATGAACCACATGAAGGGGAAAAGTAAATGTCCCTTCTACCTGTTCTGCTGTGTTTCAAGCATTCTCTCCTCCTGGTGTCATCTCTCTTTTACAATAGAAATCTTGGTGACCTATTTTTCAGTACTTTAGACTGCATTTTCTTCTTCTTTCACTTCATTGTAAATGCTTCTCACTGTAGACAGATAATGATTTAAATTCTCTGTGAGAACTTTAAAACTTCAGACTCAGTGCTGTGTGAGTATTTTTATTTGCCTCATTACAGTTTTTTTGTCACAAAAACAGGTGCTACAATGCCTGAGAAGACAAGAAATCCTTAAAAACTCTCTGGTATTCTTTCAGCAAAGTAAAAATATTGTAAAATGAATAATCAAAATTAGCAGGAAATAAAATGGATGAGTCATAAAGATAACTCATGATTAAAAAAACCACAGTGAATTATCGTTTGGAAGATTTGGAAGATTTTTAGTATTAAGGCTGTTTCAAATATCAAAGCCAAATAAGTACGAACTACCTCAGTGAATAACTGACTTAGATATAACACCAGGATGTTGAAAATAAGAAACACACACTTCAGAATTAGTAGCTTAGTGAGTGTTGAAGAAATGGCTAAAAATAACTAGTGGACTTATGTCTGATGAACACTAAAATTTGCTTCCTACTGATCAGCGAGTTGAAACTGGCTCATCAGTGGTGTTGTAGTCATTGCTTTGGTTGCAAAGAAAGGGCTGACATTTGGATTTGACGGTTAAAATGTAGTCAACACCATAGCGTCATGTTCTGAAACGTATGATGAAATGTATCATGACGAAACCCATTAGCTGTAGTGCTTGAAATGGCTTTAAGCACCATTGCCTCTGTGCCATTACATGCTGCTACGAATGCGACAGGTAGTGACCCACCTTTGCGTGCTTCTCTGCTTGATGGATTTGTAACCCTGTTCTGCACGGCTGTGCTCACTTGTAATTTTCTGCCACCTGAAGGATGTTCAGATAGATGTCTGAATTATCAGTGTGAATGTCTGAATCAGCAGCAGATGAGACACAATTTAAATAGCAATGGTGGTATGGAACACTACACATTGAAAGAAATCACAATTGTAAGCAACACTTGAGCGTCACATCTAAACTACCTAAGCAAGCTGTGAAGGAAAAAATGTGTTGTATTATTTTCTGCCCAGGTTGTTTCTGAAGATGCTGAAAGGAGCTACTTTTCTAACAGAAAGGAATAACACTTCTTTCCTGGAAAATGAGGGTATATAGTGATAGCATTTAATCAGTGTGTTGACTTGAAATTGATTTGGCAATAAACTGACATTTGAATGAATCAAACTACTACCTGATGCAGCACCTAAACTGAAATAATTCCCTTAACTGCAATGATGGAAGCAATTTTTCCCCACTATCATCAGAAAAGTTTTATCAAAACTGTTGTCATAACTGAGAGGTCCTTCTCCATACAAACGTGTAGATGACCTGTAATCCAACTGGTAGAGAAGTATGCCCTGATGTGCCAGAACTACAGCTGATTCTCTGACAGCAATAGCATTTCTGCAACCTCCGATTGACATATCTTTGAAATGCAACAGCAGGTAGTCTTACAAATCCTTGCTACATAGAACTAAGTTTGAATCAAATGATAGTCTGTTTAATTTTGTCTTTTCTCTCTCACATTTCTAGTAATTTCTAAAAAGTATAGTACAGCACTCACCTGACTCTCCTATATGGAGATCCACTGGACTGAATTATCAGTACCTTAGAAATCACACTGATTTTAGACTTTTATGAATAATTTCCCAAGAAAACATAATTTTCACAACCGAGCAAAAAGGAATCAGAAAGCAAGTGGTATTATTTGCTGTATTTCTGTTTGGAAAGTCACAGGTCTTTGAGAGTTCATCCAGTATATTTATATTGGCTCTAAGTATCAACTGCAATAGATCAGAATTGTAACTCTTTTGCAGAATTAACTTGGTCAGAAATTTTTCTATGGTAGGAAAAAGGGCTTTTTAAAATAAAATAGCCAGCTGCCTCAAGATGAGTAATTTTCATCTGATTTTCTCTCTCCTGACATAATTCTCTTTTATCTGTTGTTGTCTTTTCTTTCTAGCAGAAAAAAAATTTAAAAAGTATAAATCCTTCTGAATGAAGCTTTCTGAAATAGTATTCCAAGTATGAAGAGATGGAGACCAAAGCACTTGAGTATTTACTGTGTGATAATGGTTTCACCAAACTGCACACAGGAGTGCAAACATGCTGAGATTATGATTGGGATTCAGCTATGACTGTACCTAAAAAGGCATAATTTGTTAACTTTATATTACATTACCTGTTCCATTCGCATAGGCCAAAGATGTCTGAAGTTGCTGAACTCTTTACATGCCCATGGCTAAGTGACAACAGAACTGTCTTATTGATGGGAAGGTGCCCAAACCTGCGTATGGATGTATCATCTGCCCCGTTCCCTTCTCACGCTCAGACTGCACTAATTTTCTTACTTTTGAAGTCTTTTAAGTTCAGACAATTCACCAATTTGTCTAGGTTTCTGTTAGATTTTGGAAACAACAAGAAAAAACAGAAGTGGCAGATTACACATTTAGCTTCTAACTGCTTAACCTCATGGCAGAGGTTTCTGTGAAAACTCAGCTACTCCAGCCAATCTCACTACGGTTGACACTCTTAGAAAGATCATTCTCTCTTATTTCTAGGATACCAGATTATTCTATACTGGGCCAGTCTATTCACATCTCTGTGTTTAAAGGGCCTTTGTTTTGCTAGTTATAGAAATACCTGTTTTTATTAATCTCTCTCACACAGAGCATACAGGCCTATACTTCAGCTGAGAGAAAGGGCAGTCACATTAAACACCATATTTGTTCTATACAGTCTTATAATATACAGATGTGAAAAAAAGCCATCCATTTTTATGTATCTTAACCCTTGAAATACAAAATATGGTCTATCTGTTTGGAAAGGACAGTACTTTGAACAGGGCCAAGATTCCACCTCGTGCACTGGACTTCTGGAATACACTGTATGCCTGTGCAACTGCACTGATACAGGGAATAATCAGATCTGTTCTGGAATTTTTGATATTTTCTCTTCAAACATGATGAATTTTTTGAACATTCTTTCCCACTTGAAATATTGAAGTAATCTTATCAAACATTTCTTCTAGAAAACTTTTCAAATCTGAGGCTGAATTTCTGTTGAGAAATAAGAAGTAGCCCATGCCAAGTAGCCAGTTACACAAGGACTTAAACCAGTAGTGGCAATAAAAAACAGTTTAGTCAGAGCAAAATTTTGAATCATATATTATTGTTGATCTGCTTGAGGATAGGAGGGCTCTACAGAGGGATCTGGACAGACTGGATGGATGGGCTGAGGCAATTGTATGAGGTTCAACAAGCCCAAGTGCCAGGTCCTGCACTTGGGTCGCAAAATCCTGATGCAATGTTACAGGTGGGGAACAGCAGCTCACACGTACACCTATAAACTAAAATATTATAGCTTTAGTTGTAAGATGAGTTAAGAGTTTAGTATCTTTTCCACGCTGTGCAATTTATTACCTTTTTCATTAGTCAGTGAACAATCTCACCACACCCAGCTGCAGAGGTCTCCAGAGGAAACTGCAACAGGATCTTCTTTAAGCATCTTCCTAGAGGAAGCAGTAGTATAAGGGAAAATCACACAGAAAGGATTGCAAGAGCTTACGCATAGTAAATGTAACAGGACTGGAATTGCATTTACACTCAGCTTAAGTATTGAAATTTTAGCATGACTGAAATGATGCGTGAATGAGAAAGAATGGTTCAATATGTATCAAAATTATGAGGCATGTGTGAAGAGCTAAACTTCTCATCTTTGTACTGAAATAAACCTAAAAACATGTTCTAGAAAGTGAAGTATATAGAAGGATTTCAGAATGTTTCTTTAATTTCAGGAATTACGATATACCGGACTTCACAAATTTGTTAATTCACATAATGTATTACTTTTATCTTTAAAAGTATGTGTCATCCTTAAGAAGAATATTGTAAAATACTAGAAAAGTCTGGTTTGTGTATTTTGAAGGGATAAATATATTACCTAGACGGATAGCTTGAATACATTTTCTCTTAGAGTTAAGCAACTGTAACTGTGACATTTCCTCTTTGTCCTGCAACAGTAGAGTAAATCCCAGGTTTCATAAACTTGTCCTTATTATAAGCCTCCATATATACTCTTACTCTGAATCATTCAATGATTGGTACAACATGACACCACATAAAATTTGTGTTTTCTGAGGGTGCTGCACTCATTTATATGTGCAATAAATGTGACAATAAAGTGAGGAGTGATGGAGAAATTTATTTTTTTCAAAGAGGCATTTTATCTATTCTAGGATACCAGATTATTCGATACTGGGCCAGTCTATTCACATCTCTGTGTTTAAAAGGGTCATTGTTTTAGTGTTGTAAACAACTATGAGTTGTGTCTGATTTCAGTGCTGGTATTTCACTCCACACAGCCTTTAGGAAGCTTGTGGCTAGCCTACTTTAAGTACTACACAAAGCAGTGCTCCTCAGATGAATGCAACTTGAGAAGTGCTGGTGACCTCTGTGGGGGTAGTAATGGGCAAATCTCAGGGGTTGCTCCTCACTTACACAGCAAAACTGCTTGTCCTAACGGAGACGAGCAGGTGCTTGAATTCTGCTGGCACTAGTGGATCTCACCATTGCACTCAGGGTGACAAATACTGCCTGTGGTAACTGACAGCAGGGCTTTGCAAGATAGGCTTCGAATAGCTCTGGGATGTCCTATATAGCTGTTTCTTTTCTTTCTCCTAAACTGAGTGCCTAATTTACATTTCTTTGGTTCTTTGAGCTAGTAATTAAGAGCAAAGCATGTGTAGCAAAAACAGAGACAGCAGGAGGAACAGGCAGTGTGGACCAGCAAAACCTGACTGAAAGGGACTCAATGGAGCTTTGCAGGCAGGTAGTTGTTTTGGGGTGGTTTTTTTTTGTTTTGTTGTTGTTGTTTGTTTGTTTGTTTGTTTGTTTGTTTTTCACGAGTTTTTTGTTTTATTTGTTTGTTTGTTTGGTTTTTTAAATTCTCTACACTCAGTGGAAGATGAATCAGTTTGGATTTTTAAAAATTTTTTATTTTCTTCCTGTGGCAGAGAGATCTGACTCCCTTTGAAAACCTAAGTATATTTTCCATTTGTTTGCAGTTTTGCTCATGTCGGCATCAAGGCAGTGTGATTGCTGGAACTGAATCCCTTCAGAGTTCGTCACTGGTGTCACCAAACGAAGTAGATCTAAATACAGCTGGACCAGAAATAAGCTGCTCTCACCAGAGTATAAGGAAGATCATGGTTAGAGTGAGATTCTTGAAAACTGGAAAGGTCTTGTGTTTTTGCTCCATCTTGTTTAAAGAAGTTCCTAATTGCAACTGATTTCAAGTGGTCCTTCCACAGCTGGGGATGTGATGTGTCCTGAGTACATCCTCTCTTTCCCAGTCAGGGAGTCTGCAGCTGCCCTGTAAGTAGAACCCTACCAGGATTTAATTTAAGTGGATATATTAGTTTGAATTAAATGTCCCTTTTGCATATTTATTAATTTCGATGTTGTGGGGCTGTCTCATTAATTCATGTAATGATCCAGACCTGTGACTGAATCGATGCACCACAACGTAAGGCCAAAGAAGAGCTTGTCAGGACTCACAAATCCCGAGCAATGCCCTCGCTGGCTGTCTGGCTGCAGCCACCAGGTGCTTGGCCCTTGCCTCTCCTCTTGCTCCCTGCAAGTAGCTTTGCCCTGCTAATTCAGATCACTGCATGAAGCTTTTTGCCTTCTAACTTTGCTCTATAGCAGCATGTCACATGTATTATTTCTCAGTAAAAAATCCTTTTCCTCTCACAATAAATGTAATAATTGAGAATATTTCTGTCACCTATTGTGACAGATTTAGGACATAGCAAAGCAATATTTTGGCAGGTTTTGGATAGACATAGACAAATTGTATTTTGTACTAATATATAAATACACAAAACTAATACTAAAAGCATTATGTTTTATGTTTTGAGTGCTTCCTTCTTTTATCAATGCTTCTTTAAGTATGGGAAGAATGGAGGTTTGGCATTATAGGCAAGTGGCTGATGTTACCAGAAGCGTTTTGCCATTACTGTTCTCTGGTGCACAGTCTAAACTCTCTAATAAATTTCTCTGTGTTTATGTGCTTTATTTCACAAATGCTTGGAAAAAAAGTTTCAGCAGCTCTACACTGAATAATGTGGTGACTAAAAGTAGTGTTGCCGACTCCTCTAAACCATCATTGCCATCAACATTTTTTCTTCTCTCCGTCCTTTGGTCTTTTTCTAAATATCAGGAAACGTCGAGTATGCAAGTGTATTTTTTGTACAATTTCAAGGAGCTGATCACTAGAGGGCACTGCATACTGACAGTAACTCTTGGCTTCCAATCTTAAAGGCTATGTGAGCGTACAGCTTGTTTGAAAATTTGATCTGATTTCAGACTGGAGACTATTAGCTCTGTTTACCCTATTTATGGCAAGATATATTGGATTAGAGTAGGAAGAAGATTGAAAAAGTCCAACCCCTCAAGTAATAAAAAAATTATGCTCAATTATAATAGTGACTACGAATATTAACAAAATTAAAATGATTTTGTAGAATGCTCTATTGCAGATATATCTTTAAGGTGTAGTATTTTTATTCATACGATAGCCTAATACACACCATAACCTCACAGCTGTATAGTTTTGTAATGCTGATACACATCTAAAAGCTATTATTTGTCTCTTGCTTTCTCCACTACTTTACCCACCCCTCCAACTCCAAACCTCTTGGAATCTACTGTGGACTTGCTAAAGTGTTTTGTAGTCTTACCTGACAGAGGTGGGAATATGTGCTTTTACTCACACAGAGTTGCTTACCTTTTGTCAAGAAAAACGTGAGTTCAGAAGGCTTAGCAGCAGACTGATTGCCCAGGGAACGTAAAAGCTCCTCCTTTACCAGAAGAGGATTACAGACTGTACAGATCAGGAATGAAATATTCAGGTAAAATAATTCACTATTTATCAACTTTGGCCCATGGGACACCCTCTGAGACCTTCCATATGTGCTTAGTTTGCCCAAACCTATGGAGTAAGTTCTCCAAATATGTATTGAGAAGGAAGAAATGCTGAATGGTGAGCTCAGTGTCTTCCTGCAGATACAAGCTTTCAGTTAAATACGGTTGCCTTTCAATTTAAGAAATTAAATATTTTCCTGGAATTCTTAACAAAGGGATTTCGATAAATGCGGGACATAACCTCTACCATTAGTAGGATGCTATAGTAATGAATTAGCATGCTGGTAAATAAAGAAAAAAAGAAAAATGTTTTTTGGATGTGTGAAATTTTAAATAGAGTTTCAGTGAGGATGTCTAGAAGCTTGAGCTTGAATCACTAAACAGTAGGCAATATAAGTGCTTGTGTTTTTTTCTATCATTCATTCTTCTGTAAGTGCAACTTTATATGGTTCTTGAAAGCCATATAATGCAATTCCTAGTATCAGCTGATGTCTGTTTACTAATAAAAGCCAGTAAAAAAAAATTTGAATGTTGAAAAATATGTTAATTTTTCCCACTCTGACTTAAAGAAAAGAGTTTATTTTTCCCTCATCTCTGTCTTGCACACACGGTCGAGGGCATTTAGGTCTATAGGTAAAGATTCTGTAAAACACTTCAGGTTTGTTGGACTGGTTTGGATATCTCATGAAAAACAGCCCATCCTGACAGGTTTCACAAATTGTAGAATCATGAAATCACTGAGATTGGAAGGGACATCTGGAGGGCCAACCTCCTTGGCTAAAGCAGGGCTGCCTAGAGCAGGTTGCCCAGGACCATGTCCAGCTGGCTTGTGAATATCCCCAAGGATGGACATTTCACAACCTCTATGGCCAACCTATGCTAGTTCTCAGTCACTTCCACAGCGGAGAAGTGTTTCCTGATGTTCACAGGAACATCCTGTGTTTTGGTGTTGTCACTGGGCATCTCTGATAGAGACTGGCTCCATCCTCTTTGTATTCTCCCTTCAGGTATTGGTGCATTTATAAGATCTCCACTGAGCCTTCTGCTACCCAGGCTGAACAGTCCCAGCTCTCTCTGCCCTTCCTTACAGGAGAGATGATTTGGTACAGATGCTTCCAGAAATATTGCAACACCAATGTCTCTGTAGCTACTGTTTCTTAATAATACAAACAAAAAAAATTGGATTTCCTTGAGAAAAAGACAAACAAACAAAAGCTTAGTGAGTAGAGCCTGACTGAACTGGGACAAAATCCATTTATTATTTTATTCCTGATCTCAGCTAGACCAAGGGAAATGTCATAAAAGGTATTGACATTTCAGTTTATATTAGACTATGAACTAGTTTGGAGATAAAGTACAAGAAAACATGCTGAACTGTGTCAGAACGCAGTCTCCAATCGAATCCTTTTTGTACATATTTTGAAAACATCTTCCTGTCTGTGCATTTTTAGTCTACAGTGAGAGAAGTCTAAAGAACATGCAACAATAAACAAGGAACTGCAGCTGACTGCTTTCCAGTATTAATATGCAAAGGTGGCATAAAGGTGACGACAGTTGTATTTACCAACACATTAAATCTGTCACAGATAAACCAGCAAATAGTGTCACATGACTATTAAATGTTGCAGCTTACTGTCAGTAAAATTGTAATTACAATCATAATTGCATAACATGTTTTTGAGACTTACTGTGTATGCAGACTTGTTTTAAACTTAATGCACTAGTGTTTTGACCATTATTGCTGTATTGCTGGTATTGTGTTATCTGGACACATTTTCTGCAGCATGTAAAAATGAGATGTAGAGGGCTATACAAAACGCCACAAAATTGAATTACTTTTGGGGATTAAAAATGAAATAAAATACTCATATTGCTGCTAATATTTTGTTTTCTGGACAAGAGTATATATACATATATACATACTCTGTCCATTCTGCATTCTGTTTTTGACAAGCAATGTTACCCATTACTCTGATATATTGAATCATATATCAAGGATGACGCTAATGAACAATACTAATAATTAAAAAATGAAACATTTTATAATTAAAACATGTAAAAATGTCCAGTTAGATGATAGACAGGCCCAAACTTTGTGGTGTATTGAAATGTGAGTCCATCATTGCTTCTGATTTTAGCATACTTAGAGAACTTTAAGTGAATAGCATAGACTTAACTAAACATGTTAATAAGCCAGGACCTTGGTGAGTAAACCTTTGTTTCCTCTGTAGGCAGGGACTAGAGTCCTGTTTTTTAATGATATATGGGTGCAGGTTCAGTCCCCATCAACATACTCAGCTTATTTGGGCTGCGCAGTTGGTTGGCGCAGTAGTTCCTCTCTCCTTGGGAATATATAACTAGAAAGTACAATGTCAGCTTCCTTTTTAAACAAGAGGCTTTAATCCTTTTCTTTGTTAACAATAATCTTTAACCAGTAAAATGTTGTAAGCCTGTTTACTAGGATTGAGCTTCTTGCTGTAATGTGTCATTCTCTGAAGTTCAAGGCTTGGTCGTGCTCTCTGAGACTCCTCAGAGCTCTTTTTGGGACACTGTCAAACATTCACAGCATCTATTGACGTTGGAAAGGATCACCAGTTAAATTCACAGTTACAAGGAGTTTACGGTATTTGGCAATAAGCCCACAAAAATATTTTTGTACACTGGCAGACTAATTTCTGATCGATTTTAAGCTTTGCTGCAATCTGTTTGTGACTTGATATTCTCTC
Organism: Apaloderma vittatum; assembly: GCF_000703405.1. Taxonomy (NCBI): domain Eukaryota; kingdom Metazoa; phylum Chordata; class Aves; order Trogoniformes; family Trogonidae; genus Apaloderma; species Apaloderma vittatum. The sequence continues at coordinate 82,955 of NW_009721235.1, forward strand.
TCTATCGTACATTAGTAATTTTACTGTCTTTGTTTCTGCCGCTGTAAAGTGAGCGTAAAATCCTGTCTATGCCCTGGACAGAATACTGAACACTTTCACAGTAGCTGTGAAATAGTGAAATAATTTTACTTCATAGTTGGGAAAAACTAAGAAATCAAGAGCCAGACCACTGGCTTTGATCTCACAACCTGTAAAATACATCAAAATTTATTTCCAGTTCTATGGACAAACCAGATTTGACATCCATTGCAGGAAATTAAACATTACAGTTGCAAAGAAAATTCCTGACCTGATTAGATTCCTATGTATAATGAAGGATCTGGGATATCTTAAAAAAAACCATGATGACACTTATTCCAGAAAGTGAAGCCAGCTCTTTGAATAGCCTTGAACAATTTTATTAGCAAAGATGACGGAAGTGAAAAATTTTCATTTAGACCAGACTGCATATGACAAATGTGATCTGTTTGTTATGAAACAGGAAAGGCAGATTAACATAGACTTCAAGAGCTTTACTTCAGCTCCTTACTTAAGTAGGTATAACACTGTAATATAACAATGTAATATAAGAGGTTTTTAAAAAATTATATTAGAGCAAGATTTTGCTGTGGTGTTACTGCCATGTGAACCTACATGATTTGTATGTGTTTCCACATGCATCCAAAATTCAATATAATCAATATAATAGTTATAGCAATCACATAGTTTGTGAGTTATGTTCATGCTTGCATTGAGTCTTTTCTGTTATTTTTGACTTCTTCTACCTCTCTCCTTTTTCCCTTTTTATCCTTCCTATATCACCATCTCTTTTAATGTTTTATTGTTTTCACTGGCCTTTCTGTCTTTATTTTCTCTTTTCAGTGCATTATTTTGGGCTCTTCTAATGTTTTCTTTTCAAAATACACCATACACAGCTTTTAATTTAACACAGGGAACTATTTAGAAGCCTGATGAAATGTTTGCTGATGCTTAGACTATGACATACAAAAATACTACCAAAGTCCATTTAGTTCTGCAAGGTTGTACTTAACAAATTCCCTTTTGCGAATTCTTTGTGATAATTTAAAATGTGTGAAGGTTTAGTGGTCATTAGGGACAAGGGCCAGGATAAGGTGACACGGAATAACACCCTTCATCTTTTTTGATAAATCCAGCAGAAGCTGAATAGCTCTAGCTGTCCTTCACTCTCTTCTGTTTCTCTCCTTCAAGGGTCAAACTGAAATTTGAAGCAAGGAAATGACATCTGATATTTGGTTAATCATATAGTGTTACCAGACAGTCATCCTTTCTTAAAGTGAATAAAACTAACTTACAGAAACCAGTTCTGTAATAAATAAATGGCAAACATAAAAGGGCATTGCAGATAATGTGGACCTTGAAGATTGTTTATCCTTACTGGTTGATATTAGAAATATGTAGCAATACTAGGCTGGTTTAAATGGCATCTAAATTGCCATGGATTTTCTGAAGTACAAAAATTAAGGTGATAGCAACAAAGCCCTTTTGTGCATTATATATAGATAATTTAGGCATGATAAACAAGAAAGCATTAGCAGGACAACACTTCTGATGGTAGAAGATATATGATGATATTGACAGACATTTAAATAGTTGTAAAATGTGCCTATCAAACAGAATTGTTCCAGCCCTGGGACCATTTTACCTGTAAAAGTGGGCAAGTAAATCACACAAGACAGATTCCATTGACTTTGTAGGAAAAAGAAAGACAAGCCTTTTTTATTGCTATTGATGTTTGCTCTTATTGACTGTTTGCCATGGACTCAAGTACCACTACACACATAAATACAAGGAGAACCTTGTGTATGTCCTTTGTCTGGCTGGGTGAAACAATTTGCAATTTGCATTCAAGGGATCTGCAGTGTTTCTCCAACACTCAAAACAGTTTGAGTGTGCTGAAAATTGGTTCAAATAATCCTCCCATCCTACAAAATCCTTACTGAGTTCTAGGAGAATGTTTTCCTTTATAGCACATAAGAAAACATTTGACACTGTCACTGTGATTTCGCTTTCTGAATTAGAATCATAGAACACTTTGTGTTGGAAGCGATCTTGAAGATCATCTAGTTCCAACTCCCCTGCCATGGGCAGGGCCACCTTCTACTAGACCAGGTTGCTCAGAGTACCATCCAACCTGGCCTTGAGCACTTCCATAGAGGGGGCTTCCACAGCTTCTCTGGGCAACCTGTTCCAGTGTCTCAGCACCGTCATAGTAAAGAATTTCTTTCTTACATCTATAATGACTTATTTTGTGAAGACACCATGGCATGGGGTCACTTAAAAAAAAATTAAAAAGAAAAAGAGTTAGGAATTCCGTTCCTCCTATCTTTTTGTGGGAAAAGCAGCCCTAATACAAAATCTGCAACAGAAGAAGAATATGAAAAAAGATGTAACAGCCTGAGTGATTAAAAGGAAGAATCTTTCTGAGTGATCAAGATACAAGTAAAAAAAAATTAAAGCAATATATCTCTCAGCTGCCACAACCCTTTCCAGAAACCACAGTGGAGCTAATAATTCCAGAAGAGATAACACACTTCAGCTGCTACATCTAACCAAGTTACTAATTTAGCTCTGGAGGTAAAAATCTGTAATTTGTTATCAGGGATTCTCTGTCCAGATCTCTCAGGAGGGTCACTACAGAGAGACCAATTGGGGATTGACTAACAGCAAATAGAGAATAAAGGTATTTGGCCAGCACTATAGCTGAAGTTCTGGGAATAGAAATGATATTCTTGAAATTAATAGCTAACTTAATTAACCAGTATTTTACATAAGCTTTGGCTTATTTCAAGAGCTGTATAAGTATAAACCTTTCCCGTGTTAAAGTATATTGCATGCTATACATATTTAATATGGGAACTCACCTGTGATTTACATAAAAAGCTAAATTTTAGACTTTATTTGTGACTTATGCATTGTGCAAGCTTAAGCACTTGAAAAGGTAAAATTGAAAAATCATTCTAAGTCTCCGTTCATCTGCTGATGAAATAGAGTGGGCTTTATGATGGAATACAGTGAATCCTTTACAAAGCGTAATGTAAATCAAGTTTTGTTAACGCTGTCGGGCAGCCGATACATGTCTTTTGAGTAACTAAAAATAAGTATAACATAACCTCAGCTACAACAGTGCAATAAAAATGAGTAGGAGACTTCCCTTTTTGTACTATATTTTTTAATTTGCATTGTTGGTGTAACAGAGATAATACTGTAGCAAAAATAAATGGTCTGTTCAGGTCCAATTTCATTACAATAAGTAAAAACCTTGGGTTAATGTGAGAAAAGGGCACATGGATTTAGAGCTAAGTGACTTATGTAGGCTAAAAGAGTCTTGTGTTCTGCAGGAACACCTGGCAAGCGTGCCTTTGCACTTAAAAAGACAATGTGTAAATTTCAGAGGGAAAGCGATTTTGTTGCTGCAAGAATTACAACGACAAACTTTGAAATATGGATCTATATCTCCTCCTGCAAGGTGATGCTCCATTGACTTTGCTTGATACTTGCGTTATTCAGAGTTGGTCCAATAGATTTTAATGCAGACTATGTAACAGAGAAAAAATTGCTTTCTGCAAAGCTGACTTGCTATTTTAAACAGATAGGATGAATTGAAACACTTTCCCTCTATCTCCCCTTCTTTCTTTCTCTGTTTTAGTGACACTGGTCTTTGTAATATCTGATCAGCTCAAAGCTACGAGTTAAGTGGCTATTCTTAAGCCACTTCTGTTTTTATCAACATGTTTGCTCGCCTGTTGCCAGCAAGACAGCTTTTGAATCATGAGAGTCCAATCTGAAGAAAATCTATAAAAGGCATAAACAAGAGATGGCTCGAATCACCTAGTATTTGTCCCAAATAGAGCAGTCTCTGAGGCATTTGTCATTATATCTAGAAAAAGTTTACAACCCTAAGAGCAAAGGTCGGAGACTGTATATACTTCTGCATTGCACATAACCATCATTTACAGTTGCACTGGAGTGTGAAAAAGTAATCAGATTTTGCTGGTTTTGTTTTACTTGGCTTCTTCTCATTTAGTAAAGTTTATGTAGCAATACAAAGAATGCAATGAAACTTTTCAGATTTCTCTTTTAAGTGTTGTGTCACGATGTTGTTCTGCAAATGTGGAATGCTCAATGATTTGCACCGTTCTGCCTTGGGGGAAAAAAAAAAGCAAAATAATAAAAAATCTCAGGTTGTTAGGCTGACTTTTTGTGAGACTCCAGGTATGCCAATGTTTCACATTTAGGACACAATTCTCAAAGAAATATCTGTTAAATGTTCACCTGATAAAGTCAAAGAGGAGTAGATACTGATTGAGCAAATGAGTTAGAGCAGCCTGGGGCTTGGGATTTCAGTGCTGCCATTCTGTGAGCTGTTTAAGCTAATGATGTTTGTGCAGGTAATTCTGGGCTTGACTCAGTATTCGCTGAAGACAGCGGGAGCCTTTCTGTCAACTGGCATTTCAAATAGTGGCATTTCAAATAGGCTCATAACTGAGACAAAGGGAAAAGCCAACTGGGGAGAAATAGTCTCCCCAGATGTCTTCATTTGTTTCATGAGTATATTCATATGTATAGAAAGATGAAGAAAAATTTCTGCCTTTGTTACTTGTATGGAACTAGTTGTCTGATATCCACATGAATATACGTTGTTCTTTCTTGCCCCTCCTTGCTTTTCTGGTGTATAGAATTTTCACTAACCATAGCAACAGCAAATCTTAACACCTTGGAAATAAATACATCCATGATTTTATTGGAATGTTTTCAACATCATAGCAATGAGGATTTGTGACTCTTTATGTGTATACATACTTGAGAAATCTTAAAGGTGTTTCTTGGATCACTCCATTCCACATAGGTTAATTAGGAATATGAATATACATGTAGAGATGACACTTCTAGAAAGTTATTTTCTCAATCACATAACCATCTTTAGAAGACTTGTAACTGTATAGTACCTATTGGTTGGCAATTGAAAAACTTAACATAAATACTTAACTTTTTAGACCTTAGTCAATACTTGAATTTTACAGCCTGGCTTGTCACACCAGCAGATCCATCTACTGAAATAAGCACAACCTTGAATGCTCCAGCTGGGCTTGTAACAGAGATTTACTAATGCCATTTCAGCAAGCAGCAACTAGAATCCGACCAAGTCTGTTCTAAAAAGCCAAAAAGCTTAAATCCAACCTCCTTCCCCCAATAATTCAGAAGATGCATAGTCAGATGACCTAACGACTCCCTTGAGAAAGAGTTGAAAGGGAAAATTCTGTATTCTGATCAGAGTGGATACAGACCAAACAAACATTCTATGGGAGAAAACAAACTAATTACGAATTTCTCAACGGAAGAGCTACAGTACCTGGCAGACTCCTGCTATTGAACCGCGTGATGCTTTGCCACATAGATCTTCCTCCTAATTGTGATGATTTATTTTTATTCAAGAGCAGTTAAACCTCATTGTTATGCTGCCTGCTCAGCACTGCCCTTGCCTAGAGACTGCTATGGCTTAAACCTCAAATATGTTAAACAAGAAATTGTAAACAGTGGCATGAAACCTTGGAAGAACTAGTGGGATTGTGAAAGAAATATTATAATTTAAAAGTGGAAACTGTAAACTTGAGCACAGGTGACCCCTGGAACAGAAAAATGCGAGGGAGGATGGAATTTGTGGTTTCACTTTGTCTATAAAATTTCTCCTCACTGCAACAGCTTCACAAGCAAAATGATTACACAGAGGATATCTTATAAAAATGTTGTTATAATTTAACTAATTTCAGCTCATCTGGAGTGAGAAGGGATGACTAAGTGTTTATTCATGAGTGATGGTGCCAATGCAGGTCGTGCAAAATTACAAAGCTGCTTTGGAGTGTTGCAGGTAGCACTTATTTTCAAGGTATTTTACAACTAATTCAACCGTACTTCGAACTGTCCTGCCTTAATAATTTGTATTTGAGGAAGGATGAGTTCATGACTTATGTGGGGAGGTCGATCTGAGATTGTGATGCCGTAAGATTGCCTACAAAGCTATAGCCTTCTATTGTAGCAAGATTGTTGTAATGAGATAAAGCTGTTAGGCATAAACTGTGATCTCTCATATGTGGAGACTGAGTCAAAATTATCCTGTCAATGTTATGAGTATACTAAAGTATAAATATATTTTCACCAGAAATACTGCACACTACAGAAGTGAGCAGTTCTTAGAACAGTATTAACACAGAAATCAAACTTAGTAATGCTGAAACAGGAAAAAATAATGTAGGTATGAGACCTTATTATGCTTAAATATGACGTTAAAGTTGGGGGGTAGTTACATAGAAGGGAAAACAAAGATTGTAAATATCAAGAAAGAACTGTGAATCTGCACAAGAAGAGTTGGAAGCAGTAGTAGAGGAAAAACAACACACAAAAAAGAAAGTGTCCACAGTGCTAAGTAAACGTGCTTGAGAGATTGAAAATAGTACTTGAAAATAAAGAGAGAAGAATTAAAAAGACCAATAGTAATGTATCAAGGGAAAAGCTGAAATGATCTGTGGTTGAGATGAAGCTTAGAAAAGTTTTGAGCATCACATAAGAGGACTCTTGAGACTAGGCAATGGAACAGAGAAGCAAAGGTGAAGACTGATGGTAAGATTTCACCTGTCATTAGTACTATAGTTAGAAATCTTTTAATTATGTGAGGTACAAGAAATCACAAGACAACAAATATTTAATAAATGTCCAGCATTATTTATTCATAGAGAACAGAGCCAATGGAAAAAGTTAAAATATTAATTAATTTTTCACTTCAAGATTCCCCGTAGAGTATGTAGAACAGATGCTAAAGGCAAACAAATCTCTTCTATTGCACTTGAACTTCGCTACAGAAAATTATAGCCATAGAGAGAAGTAGTATAAAAACTTGGGCAGGAGTCATACATACTCGTGCTCCAAGCCATAAAGAAATCTTTAATTATAATTTTTTCCTGCAAAGTATCAGTTATTTTATTTTGTAATAGTTCCATGTACAAACTTATGAACTGACATTTGAAGTTTTTGTCCAAATGCCTTATTATCTCAGGATTTGTGATGTATTTCTGAGTCAGTGTTTTGGAATAAAGCTTGATTCTACCATATCTTCTCCTTGCCTCCTCCTGCTTGGTGCTCTTCACTGCTTTCTTCTCCAGTCCCAACATTTATCCCTCTCTCCATCCTGAGGTTCTGCTGCTTGTTTCTTGCATACCTTCATCCAGAAGCAAAAGCACCGAGAGGTTAAATAAAACCCACAAACAATTTGCATCATACTTCACTTGTAATTTACTCCAGAATATCCTTTAGCAACCAATGTAGTGACGTCAGCCAGAAGCTTTATTCAGTAAGACAATATCATTGACAGACTGAAACTGGAAGCTGAACAAATTTGTGAGAAATGTAACACTAGGCCCGTATAATTACCACTGTCTTGTCCAGAATTGAAGGTGAAAAAAAGGTTGGAAAAATATTTTAGAGTTTTTTAGAAGATCTTCAGAAGTTTTAGAAGCTTCTGAAAATTAAAAGGGAAAATCTAATTATTTAAATAGATACCCAGCTGCAAGATACCCATCTGAAAATGGCAGCAACTGGTGGAGTTGTTGGAAGCTTGGCATCAAGTATCAAGTATCATATGTCAAATACAGCATAGATTTCCTCTCCAGGAACCAGTTTTTCAGAACACAGAAACTCCTCAATATCCAAGTTTTTTAGATCCTGACACAGAGGGCAGACAACAAAGGTGATAGATTTTTCCCTTGCAGACTGCTTCCTGATGAGTAGGAAGTGCTTACATACGAACTATGGGTGAAATGTGTTTTGGAAATGATTCCCTTGATAGTAACAATTTGAGAGCTCTTGAAAATTATGAGATAATAAATCAAAATGACTTCTACTGCACAGAAAGCCAGAGAACCAACTCAAGCTCAGACAAACAGACATCAGTCACATTTCCATAGCAGAAGATCATCCCACCTATTTCAAAATTGTACCTTCTCGTCTTTGTTTGGCTTCATTCCAGTTGGTGGCATTCCAGAAATGTCAGCTGTGCCTAAAACCAGACAGACTGTGATGTTCATGGAGTAACTAATTCTGTAGACACCACCAATAACTTTTTCTCAGACATGAGGGGAGAGGAAGAATTTCTTAAGAAGTCAGGTATTCCACAAATTCTAATTTCAAATGACCAAAGCACCTTTTGTGCTGTTCTTGACTATATAGTACCCATTTTATCTGGACTATTACATGAAGCATTCACAATAATTCATTCATAAAGCACCAAAACACTCAAGTATTTTGAGATTTTTCTGGAATAATGGTTATGAAAAATTGACAAATTTACTGCCGTAGATATATTACTCTGTAACAAACTTTGCAAGAGAAGGGAAGAACAGCTTTAAATAGCACATACTATGTTACTTGAAAACTAGAACTTCACAGAGAAAGAAGTCCATAAGACAGGAGTTTATCTAAGTTTTAGAAACTTGTTGAAGTTCCTAATTTAACTGTAGTCTTTCTTCAGCAGTGAAATCAAGTTCAAAGACGACCTTAGAAACTCAACTCAATTTTGTTCCCAGCAAAATCTGGAGGAGGTCGAAGAAACATTTTTCTTTAGTCAGATCTTTAAGAACAAAACACAATGTAATGGAAAGATGTTTAACAGACAATGGAATTCACTAAAACTTTACACATATATGTAATAAAAAGAATAACATTTTAAAAGGAACTTGTTATATTTTGCACCTCTTAGGGGATGACAGACAGCAGACCAATTTTGAAGGTACAGTAAAACAAAGATTTTCAAAGTGATCTAGGTATTTTAAACTTAGCTTTGTCAGAGGGTCCAACCAGCTAGCTTTAGGCCTCTTTTACAGATCCGTGAGTCCTAGAATTTGAACAAATTGCTAAGAAAAAAAAGTATGCCGCTCATTATATTTTTCTCCTTATGATACTATATTTTCATTTTGGTTATCTTTTTCTCCTTTCTTTCAGAGTACCTTCTCCTCATTAGTTGCAAGATGAAATGTGAGCAAGCATATCCAGCAGGCATAAATATATTTTAAAATTATCAGTCTCCTTGTTGCCTTTTAGTTTACTTTTCAGCACCACATTTTGATATATACTTATTACTAAACTATTGACTTAGGCAACTAAATTTCCATTGTTGGTAAGATACTATTTTGTTTATATGTAAAGTATGGTTCTCTTATTTCTCTTCCAATTTTCAGTGGGTCAATGAAATTGTGTTTTCGCTGTTTGTTCTCCAAATTTCCTTTCAGGCTCTGTAATTGCTCTATTACTTATCACCCACTATAGTGTTTCTACTGCCTTCATTTTTTTGGTAGGATTTCTGAGCATGTATCTGTTTCAAGAAAATTAGGAAGGCTGTTGGTGTTTTGAAGGTATGGACGCATTTACTGTTTCAAAATGAAAGCGGAAATATTGGTTTTTCTCATTTTCTTATAACTTCTGTTATTATTAGTAAGGTTTGAAGAAGTAAATTTAAACTGTGGAAGATAGCAGTTGTTACTTGTCGTGTGGGCATACTTGTTTGAATGAATTCCTACACAGTTCTCATCAGGAAAGGTCAGACTTGAATGGCACTATCAAAATGACAGAGGCGATTAACTATCAATGATCAGACATCAACTTTTTCCAGCTGACAGCTGAAGGAGCTACCGGGTGGAAAGACATATACAACTCACTTGAAATAGAGGCCTGCTGTGCCAGGCAAAATTTTGAAAACTGGCCACTGAGTTGAGATGAAAAATCTGAGATAAACAAAAAATGCTGCTAACATACAAGATTTGTTTTTCTATGGTAACTTATAGCACTTTCAAGTTTCTAGCTGAGTAACAGTTGCTGGTAAGTTCTGAAAAGATGTCCAGTAATGCAGCAAACGTCATGAGTTGATTACTCATTGAAAGAGGCACATCTCTCCTTGATTCTTCTCTGTGATAATTTACTTGCTGGAATGGATCTATTTTTGACTTTTAAAAATCAATCTCTTATACAGCTCTCACCATATACAGTAGCATTGCAGCTATACGCTTTGTCTCAGAGAAATGAAGGTAGGACTGGTACCCTAGAGGAAAGACAGCCAGCCCTCTCAGAACGATTGTATCAAATGTTAATTTCTTGAATACTTGGGGCCTGCAAGGGATATTAGCTCTCTGGAAAGGGAAGATTCTTAGACATTTATGCAGAATATCCAAATATTAATATCCAGACCAAATATTTTGTTTATGCACAGAAACTTGCTGAATGATTTTAGTAAAGGGAATTTGATGTGCCTTTAGGATTTGCCACATCAGACCACAGAGACAGTTGCATACAGGAGAGAGGCTGCAGGAACTGCTATGTATAGCTTCAGGGACACCTGCTGTGCCCTGCACACACAGAACTCCTGTCACCAGCCTGCTCAGGGGCCCTGTAATGTGATCACAAATGGCTGTGTCCATGGGGCTGGTGAAAACCTTTTACAGACTGACTCACTACTGAAGATGACCAGAATTTATTCAGTATCACAGAAGTCCAGGGTTTCCCACGTCAGCTGACATGGTATGTTTCAGAGCCTGGGTCAGCACAGTTTGAGCAAAGTGTCGGCATGTCTGAGTCCCGTTCACTATTGACTAAGCAGCAGAACAGCCAGATGCCCATCAGCTACTCCTGAGACACTCTGAAGAAGGCAAATGCATTGTGGATGCAGGCATTTCATAAAGTCATTTCTGATCGATAGGGTGGAGATACAGCTGCTGTGTATGACACCAGATCAGGGCTCTTCTGGTCTAAACAGAACAAGCCTTACCACCAGACCAGACTATCCATCTATTGTTCAGGTGCTCAGTGTTTATCAGTGAAAAGACAACAGAAATCCTTACTTAAACAGTATATGTTATATCTTTGTGAGCCTTCCGCAAAGTCTGATGCAGCTGAAAGATCTCCCTGCTACCTCTGAAGATAACCTTTGCTTGTGATTTTCTGTAGGCTGCCCGTTATCCAGGTTTGGCTCCACTGAATTTTCAAACATTACTCGTGATATATCCAACATCAGCATCATGCACGAGGGGAGGGGGCAAGTGAAGCGGCAAAGTGCCCAAGAAAAAGGCCATCAGGCTTCAGAAATCTAATATCCTCAGGATGATCTCCAGGTGAATCAGATAAATTAAAAAAAATTCCTGGCCAGTATCCACCTTCAGGGCTGTCCCTGCCTGCCCCGCTCCCACTTCTCATCACGTTCTACTCTTGCAAGCAGTGAGCAGCCCTGAGATGTGCCTTTCCTTAGAGGTCTGTGGAAAGGATTCATTCTTTCCAGCTTGGCATCCTGTTGTTTATTTTTGGTGCTGCTGCTGCAGGAGGCATGGGGCCTCTGCAAAAGCACACATGGCCATATGAGATAATAAAACAGGCAGAGAGTTTACTGTGTGTTCATGTCACAAAAGGCTCTTTCAAAGAGAGACAGTTTTAGTGTCTGAAGAATGAAGTGCTATTTCAGAATTCGGAGGCTGCAGGTTTGTTTAAGTCTAACAGTTGAATGATATGTCCGTATTTTTATGTCATAAATAGAGCAGCACAATATGCCTCCTTGCTTGCTTAGAAGCCATTTGAAATTTTTAATACTTAAAAGAGAAGGATTACATGGAGCTCATTGCCACGCTGATGTGGACACAGAAATATTTTCTTCACTCAGCTGGCGACTGAAAGGGATGATTGAAAAAATTTCCAAAGGAATGATAGAAGGAGGATGAACTGGGAAGTTGATAGTCACCATCTAACTTATGGGTGCTCTGCATTTTCAGACATCAGAGTATGAGGGCATGGTTTTGCCTCCTAGTTGTCTACTTCAGTTTAAAAGTCTTAGTGATTTTATTCCTAAATCTGATAAACTATTTTTAAATACTTCTCTTTTAAAAAACAATTACTTTTGTCTAAACTTCCGTGCACATTTTTTTTTTGTGGCAGTCAGTTGACATTTGTAATTTTAAAGAAAAAGGGATGCAAACATTCGTATTGTAATGTTGCAAAATATTTTTATTAAGGTATTTTGAGCTGTGGAGCAAGTATTTTGGACTGTGGTATTTGGCTGTGGATCATCTGGTGTCATGAAGGTGGCTTGAGCATAGAGGTTACCTCTTCCTGAAGATACGTTTAGAAACATTGAATCTTTACTGAAATGTAGTACAAAAGTTGAAACAATGCTCAGTTTTGATCAAGACATTGCAAATCACTTGTCCGCACAGTTGTATTTAGAGTGGCAGATCTGAGTAAAAGATTACGATCTAGAGTTGTTTTTTTTTTCCAAACTTAAAGTGCTCTATTATTTTTAACAGTTAATATTAAGAATTTTTAATAATTAATTATTGGTATTTACTAATTGTTAGTAAATTAATTTCCACGCTGAATGCTCATTGCACTATTTACTGACAGTTTTCTATGTAAACACTAGCCACTGGAGCTCACTCATTCTTCATAGACTCTCACATATTCAGTTTCTAAATCAATTTGTATGGCAGAAGGTTCAGATACATTTTGGTAAACATAGTGATTGGTGTTGCTTATCAACTGCCTGGTTTTAAGGCTTGTTGTATGTTGTGAACAAAATACTTTTGTTTCCATTTTCAGAGAGTTAGTTCTATCACTGGTGCTGAAAAATAAGTTCATATGAAAGCATGTGCTTTGCAATAATGGAGTAAAGGTACAAAAATAGATTAAAAAGCCAGTATAAGTTATTACAGTTATACTCGAGTAGGAAGATTTTCTTTACCTACACTAGCGTCTTCAGTTATAAGGTGTAGTGTTGAGCCTCCACACTCTGTGTCATGGGTAGCAATCTGAGAGAAGAGTACATCTTTTCACTTCCAGCAATCCAGAGTCACACAGTGCAGATACCTTGAGGGCTTCTATCCTCTCAAGATAGACTGACCTCTTCTTTCATTTCTCATTCTCTTTATGTGACCCAAATTAATTATGATTTGATGCTAGGGCATCACACGATTTCGTAAAATATTATATTAATTCTCTCTCCTCTTGTCTTACTATTTGCTACCATAATGAGTTAATTGCTGGCTGCAGATTGCTTTCTAATGATTACTGTCTCTGCCTAAAGTGCACAACCCTATGAATTGAATGTAAGGAACAATATTCATGTGCTACCCCATCAGAAAATCACAGAATCACAGGATGTTAGGGGTTGGAAGGGACCTTAAAAGATCATCTAGTCCAACGCCCCTGCCAAAATAAGATCACCTAGAGCAGGTCACACCGGAATGCGTCCAGGTGAGTTTTGAATGTCTCCAGAGAAGGAGACTCCACAACCTCCCTGGGCAACCTGTTCCAGTGCTCTGTCACTCTCACAGTCAAAAAATTTTTCCTAGTGTTTTTGTGGAACCTCCTATGTTCCAGCTTACATCCATTGCCCCTTGTCCTGTCATTGGACATCACTGAGAAGAGCCTGGCTCCGTCCTCCTGACACTCACCCTTGACATATTTATAAAACTTAATGAGAACCTCTCAGTCTCCTCCAAGATAAAGAGACTCAGCTCCCTCACCCTTTCCTCTTAAGGGAGATGTTCCACTCCCTTCATCATCTTTGTGGCTCTGCTCTGAACTCTTTCAAGCAGTTCCATGTCCTTCTTGATCTGCCTCCTAGTTGTCTACTTCATTATTTTTAAAGCTATGTGAAATTCTCTGATAATGCCCATCTCTGATTTATTGCAACTAGGTATAAAACAAAGGAAATACAGGAATAGGGAATTTATACAGAATTCACATCCTTCATTGTAAAACTGACACCAGCTGATCAAAATGTAATCCAGCAAGCCAAATCTCTTTATAGTATAGAATAACTTCTTCGTATATTTCACTGCTGCAGACATCTATGGCTATGAAAGCAAAAACGAAGCTCTGTTAATTCATTAGCAAATCTAGGTAACATGCTCATAACTTTGTCAGTCTACATTAATACATCCTGGAAGTGAATCAGAAAGGTTATTTTCTGTAGTACACCAGAAGATAGTTATCAGCAGAAGAGAAGTTTTGAGTTTGGGATAAACATCTTAATCTCATCTCTAACAGAGTCTGTGTCTGAAAGAAGTAGGGTCTGAAGAAATCAAAAGGAATCCTTCTCCACACTTTAGAACTCCTCCTGCCTGGTACAGCTTTTCTTCTTGACAGAATGGTAAGAACATTTCCTCTTGTTCAATGTACTTTATCATGCATTGGGGAGCCCCTTCATAGTTCTCTCTCCCTCGACTTTTTCCAAACCTACAAGTGAAAGTTATATGTATAATATATTAATTTCCTGCTGGTTTTTATTGGCATTTTTTCTATAGTAAGTAGCTATACTGGACTGTGGATTTTTCCCGAAGCACCAGTTCTGGAAAGGGGAGACCTCATCGTGCTCTACATCATGCTCTACAATTACTTGAAAGGACATTGTAGAGAGGTTGGTGCTGGTCTCTTCTCACAGGTAATTAGGGACAGAACCAGGGTGAATGGTTTCAAGTTGCAACAGGGCAAGTTTAGGCTGGACATTAGGAAGAAATTCTTCACGGAAAGAGTGATCAGACATTGGAATACACTGCTTAGGGAGGTGGTTGAGTCGCCATCCCTGGATGTGTTCAAGTGTCGCTTAGATGTGGTGTTGGGTTATATGGTTTAGAGGTGAACTTTTAGTGTAGGGTCAATGGTTGGACTCGATGATCCCAAGGGTCTTTTCAAACCTGAATTGTTCTATGATTCTATGATTCTATGATTATAATTCAGCTGGTAATTCCCAGGTTGGCAGTCAGCAAGGAAAGTAATGCATTCTCAGCATAATGATGGTCTATTTTTTGGTGAAGAGTTGTAATTCTTTTTGTTAAAAGTCTGTGATGAGGCAATAGGATTCCTTATTTTCAGTTTGTTTTCATGTTTTGAAGACTCAAATTTAAGATCAGGGGGTTTTCTTTTTTTAATAAGAATGTCACTCAAATTATATGTGAGGAAATTTTTTAATTCACATGTGCATATATAACTCAATATGGACTTGATTTTGAGTTGCTATAAGTGGTATTTCTTAGAGTACTCCAGATGGTGTGCATATTCTGAAGCAAAAGTCAACTCCCTAGTAAAAAAAAATGCTTTGTCTATAAATTTTATTTCTTTACAGTATACTGTGATCACAATCCCACTTATTTTCTAAATAGCACTGTGGTAAAAGTTTGGCTTTTTGAATCCTCCTAAGGGGCTTATCAACTGGGCTGCTGTGATGGGTATAACTATGACAGCATGTAGCCATGTTCAGGCATGTCTCTCTCAGGCATTGTTTTGACACTGCTATTTAGTCTGCTTTGCACTCGTGTAAAGCTCATGAATTTGTGTTTGACTTGCTGATTCTAGCCCACTAAGGTGAAAAAATTGCATAGCCTCATATAACTGACCACAGCAATATTGTCTGCTCCCTAAAACATAAATCTTCACTCCTTTTAAATGTGAACAGGTCCAGACATAAAAATTCTTGGATACTGCATATATAAGCACGAAATCAGAAGTCTATGGGATTTGTTTTGTCTTTCAAAAGGGCCATGGAACGTTAAGTCTGTTAACATTTCTTAGCTTATATATATTATAAATACATTATTTATTTTGCTTTTTTGATGATAAAATACCTAGCAGTGCTTGTTGACTAATTCCTTACAGGCATATATGGCTTTATTACATATTGTTACCCCTAATTTATGAAAAATCCAATTTAAAACAGATGAAGCTCCTTTACTTATGTAAGACATAATTAGATCTTCCAGTTACTGTCTTTAGACTTACTGTTTTGTAACGAATTTGCATTGCTGTTTTGTTGGAAAGTACTACTGTCTTCCAGTTTTAAGCTGGGATCTATTTCCCCTCATTCACTTCGCCACTGGTTGCACAACAGTTGTTTTTGTCACTGTGTACGATATAGTGAAGAAATGGAAGTAAATTGTGGCAAACGACCTTCTCAAACTGGCAAATGTTTATAACAAAAATAAATACTAAATATCAGATCCCAGACCACCAGATCTATCTTCAGTGGTGTGGTGCACTGTTCTTTGGAGAATTAATCACCTGTAGATGGACTACATATAGGTCTTTTTTTTTTTTTCAGCTAAATCATTTTACTGGAAAAATGATGTATTGAGTCATTAGCAGTTCTGATGGTACAGTACTCTAACGCTTTAAATTCTATTACTGTGCAACTGACTTTGATATCTAATATTGAGTAAATCAATATTATTTTCAATATTAAAAGAACATTAAAAATACAGAAATAAGATCAAATAGCATAGTTGTTTTTTTTTTTAAAGTTAATCTCTCTGGTTACACAGAGGAAGATATTTGTAAAGACAGGGTTTTTTACTTGCCTCTCTAATTATGCTTGCTATTCTGCAAAGAAAAATTTTGTGAAAAATAATTTAGAATCATAGAATCATAGAATGGCATAGGCTAGAAGGGACCTTAGAGATCATCTAGTCATGGGGACCGAGCGGGAATAATCTATTAAGATTTTTATTAAGATAGTATTTAACTCTAAGCATAATAAATAGCTATGTCTGGTTTATCATTAAAGAAATAGCATTTATTCCCTGGCAATTCAAGTATGGCTATCAGAACAGTTTGATATTCAAATGCTTTTTATTAAAGAAAAGAAATAAATGCATAAGAGTCTATAGCAGCAGCCTAAAATTGAAGATGGTCAGAAATGGAATAAACAACAACCTAAGAACAATTTAAAAGTTTGTGAAGATGCATATGTTCACAGCCTTGGGTATTATTTTAGCAGTCAAAATCCAGTTCTTCAACAGTTAAAACATTACTTAGTAGATAATTTCACAAAATAATTGTTGCAAACTAAGACAATTGGAAACGTTATTAATATTTTGGGTGCTAAACTTACATAAAAAATGTTAATACAGGACATATTTAACCAGAAAAGAAAAATGGCCTATCAATAAGGAAGCAGACTCAGCCTCAGAGCAATGTGAATGCACATACTTAATTCCTCACAGTTCCATATCATTCACAAAAGAAAGTATCTAATATTTTGGACGCTAAACTTACATAAAAAAATGTTAATACAGGACATATTTAACCAGAAAAGAAAAATGGCCTATCAATAAGGAAGCAGACTCAGCCTCAGAGCAATGTGAATGCACATACTTAATTCCTCACAGTTCCATATCATTCACAAAAGAAAGTATCTAGAATGATAGATTTGATATGTAAAAGCTTTCAAATGGATAACTATGCGATAACTATGGATAACAAAAGGATAACTATGTGTTATGCTTTCATTTAAAATCAGTTGTGCTACACGTCCTCTCCTCAAGCACAGTCCTTTAATTTCTCAGCAAACAAACACCTCATAAAAGGACTGGGCTGGACCTGCACCTTCCCAAAGTCCCCGCTGATGTTTCTCTGACATGTGCTGTCCCAGGTTTATAAATTAGAAATCTGATCATTTCAGATTAGGCTCTAAGCAATGCCAGCTGTCTCCCTTCCTCACAGTTCCAAGATGCTTTGAAGCTTTTTCTGAATTGTAGCAGTAATATTATTAAAGAAAGATATGAAGAATATAACAGCTGAAAAAAGTTACACAGGTACACATAATTGACTATGGCAATAAAAATATTGCCTACTCTTTTCTAACAAAGTAGATATTGCTTTCCTTTAGATTAAAAAAAAAATCCTCTAGACGTAAAAAGAAACCCTTGCCGCTAACTTTCCAAGTTAAAGCAGAAAATCTATATTGTGAAGTGCCTCTTCTATGGCTATGTACAGTACTTGCCATACCATGCAGCTTGAAATAAAATACTCTCATATCTTTGGGCTTCAAGCAGTTTACAGTTACTTCTCCTAATTATGAAGGGAAAATTGGCGTTGTAGGAAAAAAAAAAAAAATAGTGCAGATATGGGAGAAAAATGAAACTACTGGGGGCTGTTTGTTTACTTCATATTGATACTTGTACCCTTCATGCACATTTTCAAAGGCATTCATCTGAATTATTTGCTCAGAATGAACACTAACATGAGAAATACAGTCACAAAGAGAGCCACTGGATGGAGCTATTTGTTGTGACTTTTATTTTACTGTGGGTTATTAGAGACCTGTAGGTACAAACAAAGCAACCTCAAAAAAAAAAGAATGAGGTATGAGTGATACGGGACATATTAATCAGAATACAGGACCTGATTAGATAAATTGTTGAATGAAGAGAGCTTGGCTGAAGGGGACAAAGCGGAGTTTCTGAGTATTGTGCAAATAAAGATGAGCAGAAGTAAAGTATAAGCAGGGAGAAAAAAAACAGTGCAAAAGTGTACCTCAATCATTGCAGTAATATACTATTCATATCCCTAACTTGTTGTTTGATACTTAAGGGATTGTGTTTGTGTGTGTTTCTTTTGCCTTCTCTTCTTTAAAAAAGGTAATGTAATGTAACGTTACAGACACTTTTTACAGACAACTGAGATATGAATGATAGGAACGATACTGCATGATACATTTTCAAACCAGTGCTAAACCCCCATTTCACTAGGCTTGCCCGTATTTTCTTCAGATGCGAGTTTACTAACTGTCGTGGAGTGTAAGCTGTTTAAAATAAAAAAGTAAAATCTGTGCAATGCAGCAATCATCTCTTAATCCTATGCTCATTAGTACTTAGGGAAGTTTGGTTTATGTGAGGCAAATGATTTTTAAATTCATGAAGTTGGTGGTGGGAGAGCTAATTATTTCATTTGTTTCATCTATCTCAGAGCAAAGTGTGGGAAGGTAATTGTTGTGAAAAATAAAGGGAAAACCCTAGTAGAACCTCTAGACAAATTCAGTTTATTGAGTTTCTCCTAGAGTTGCTCAAATTAAACAAGAATTTAATGAGGAATTTTACAGAAACATTCTTAAAGTGGTATGTTAATTTCCATGACAATGACTGCTACAACTTGAAAAAAGATGTGAAAAAGCCAGCCTTGAATAAGAAAACTATTAGAGGGATAGTTCAGAGAGGTCTTAATGGCTATTAAGGACAAACAAAAACAAACACTGAGATCAGAGAACTTTCAATGGAAAGCATCTGAATATTTTTTTTTTAGGAGAAATAAAAGTAAAATGAGAGGAACCTTGTTAAGGGATTAGTCTTATGCTACATGACCTCAAAAATATAATGGTCATTGTCTATATGACTCTTGTACCCTTTGATAAAAGGAGGAGGGTCATAAATGCAAGATGGCATAAGTGAAAGAGATAAGCTTTTGAGGAGATCCGTAAAATATTTATTGAAATCTCCTCTGTGTACTCAAGAAGCAAACTGGGCTAGTGACAGAGATTAAATGTTCAGCATCTACATTGAGATGTTGAAGTTTTAATGTACTGAATATTGATTGTGTGATGAATCCTAGTAGTTTGTTTCCTGCACTTGCTCACAAAAGGAGGGAGAAATTAAAACACCACAGAAAACTCATGTACGCAAAATAGGGTGCCATTAAATCTGTTTAAAAGAACCTTCTCTTTAGTCTGTGCATGTCACTAAGAGCATCTAAAAGCCCATCAGACTTGCTGAACTTTTTTGCTCATGAGGGTTAAGAAGTCTGAATATTCAATTTATGGTTACTTTTAGGACGGGAGCTTCCAGATAAAATACTGATCTCTAAAGATGTCTCTTAAGACAAGGCTTTTTCTTTTGTTTTAAGTCACCATTCAGCACTTGGTAATAAAAATTCTGTTTCAGTAATAATATGTAGTTCAAGAAAATTAATCATTGTTATGGCTTTGCAAATAATAAAAGTATAAGACTGTAAGAAAATCATAGTTCATCTTCTCAGGCCCATATATCTGGTATCATCTCAGAGCTTTGTTAACATAATTCACTTTCACCCATGAATCTTTAAAACAAAAATTCTCTCAAGATCCAGAATCTTCTTGATATTTTCTCAAGGTTAACACTAGAGATGATGTGAGGAAAGATGGCCAGCCTCCTCAGTTCAAAGAAATGTTTACATCTGGTAAATCCATTAGCAATGAGCTCTGTATAGCAAGCTGTTGCTCTCCAAAGCTTCAAGTTGCATTTGGCCTGCCGGAGTGCTTCAAGCACTGAATCCTATTTTGTCTTCCAGAAGTCGTTGGGACTCTGCAAGGTTGGATTTTATGGTTGGATGTATGTCAGTCCCCACAGAAGCAGTACTCTCACAGCTAGGAAATAAAGGAGGCAGCCCTGGGAGGTAGGTGGAGGAGCTCCCTTGTAATGATTACCCGTTTCTCCCCACAGCATTCTGTCGTTCCCTTGTGCCACAGGCAAGAGTCTTTTGTAGGATAGGGACTTAAAACTGTGATGCTACATATTTCTGCATGGTTTAAAAGATGGTAAATCTTACTCCTTTACACAGCTGAAGGGAGTAATCCTATGAAAAAAAGGAACTTAGAAAATATTTGTTGACTGATTCAATAAAGTAGGGAACTTGCATAGATCATATGTAAGTTTCACCTTACTGGAGCTCTCTTATCTGTTGTTTCATTGTAAGAGGTGGAATCCTTTGCATTTATCTTCTTACAACATTTTTAAATTTTAAAAAATTTAAATTGTACCAAATGTTGACATATGTCAAGAATGACGCATATCAGTGTAGAGTAGCATGCTTGCAATCATAGAATCATAGAACAATTCAGGTTGGGAAAGACCCTTGGGATCATCAAGTCCAACCATTGACCCTACACTACAAGTTCACCCCTAAACCAAATCACCCCACACCACATCTAAGCAACACTTGAACACATCCAGGGATGATGACTCAACAACCTCTCTAGGCAATCTATCCTTCCTTTGCTGACATAGGCATTGTTTTGAGAGGTAGGAAAATTACCTCTTGGCTTACACATCCATTTCAAAACACCATTTTGAAAAACCATAGTATTGTTGAAAATCAGTTTTCAACGTGAAAATGAACTTAATTTTTTTTTTTTTGATGGAAACGTTTTCATGGTAAATAATTACTGTTTCTAGCAATAAAGGCCAGTTGTTTGTTCTTGGCCAAAGTTAAACTGAAACAGTAATTCCAGTGAGTCCTGCTGATTTTTCTGCAGCAAATACATTAACCTATCTCATCTGAGATTCTGGTGAGTAATTGTCAAAAAGTAGCAGAGAAATAGTGAAAATTTTCTTACAAATGTCACAAGAAAAATATGTGTGTAGATTTTGGGATGGTATATTTCTATATACTGAGCTGTCACAGTCTACAAAGTCTTTAAGGACATGTTCACAAGCCCTCTTCATGGGTGGAGGGACTTACAGAGCTGAAGATGTTATAACACACTTATCTTAATGTTCTTTTCACTGAAGATATCCATGTAGTCTAGTCTACCCACTGAGCTGTTCTCTGATTCATTTCAGACACAATGAGCTGGCTGGTTGGCTTAAACAATGTGTCTTCTTCCAACTGGCTTGTTTTGACTAAGTGGTTAAGGAGCTATTAAGTAAGTGGTTGAGCTTTTAGACCTTCAAAGCAAATTGAATACTGCAGTCAACAAAAATTGCTTCAATCATTTTTCCTGAGAGATGCATTAATTTATGCCAGGAACTGAAAGCAATTCTCAGTAAAACAATAAAGTGGTGTAAAGTTACAGGACTTACTAACATCATCAGTCACACCTGCACTGAAATGGCCCATTGCTCACCCATCCAGAGATCTAAATATCTACTATTACTGTCACTGGTTTTTTGAAAAGTCCTCCTGGCAACCGGGAAAAAGTCATGTTTATATATCATTCCTTTATTGCACAGGCAACAGTTTGCTTTTTCTTTATAAGCAGGGAAGTGGGAGAAACACACAATAACTAGCTCATGTTGGCTGTTGAAGACTTGAAATATTGCTGCTTTATTTACATGAGATGTTCAGCCTGGAAAAACAGAAGACTTAGGTATTTTCTACCCTTTCTTATGTTCAACTGCTTTGTGATGCTCATTATTTTTTAAAAAAAAAGGAAAGGAAAAAGGAAGTTGATGAGATTAAAAAAAAAATCTACCAGCCAGGAGTCACAGTTTTTAATCGTGTTTCTCTAGACATACATAAAGTAGGGAAAATGCAGAAAAAGGAGATTTCCTTCTGTCTTGTTTTGTAATATTGCCTAGAAATTTAATGAGCTCAGACTTTTTTCATTCCGTTTCTGCTGACTTTTATATTCTAGAGCATTGTTTAAAACATAAAACTTTATATTTTTTTATTATTTCTTTATAATTCAAGATACTTAGTTTATAAGTAATCTGCAGAATGACAGACACTATTAAGGCCAAATATATTTTAAGTAATCCAAATGCTATATATTTTTTCTTCATAGACTGAGGATTTTTCAAAAATGTGTGGGTTCACACATATAAAAACTTGCAGTGTAAATTTAAGAGCCACCTCACACTGGACAAATAAAATTCATTAAACAGCATTTTGTGTGTGCTCAGTGTGAAATAGTTCAGCAAATGTTGTAGCTGTTTCCTGAGCTACACACTATCAACCTATATGTACAAGAGAAAGAGGACATATTTATCAGTGATCTCCAAAAAGACTAAATAGCTATGTGACACAATTTATTGATGATACCAGGCTATTCAGTACAGCATTCATATTCGATAAAGCTGACTAGGAAGGATTACAGAAACATTCTACAACTAAATAACCGAGTGGTAGTATGGAATTTAAAAGTCAACATATATAAAGGTAAAATAATATGGATGGGGGAAACTTCCTCTCACCTCCAATTCTACCTTTATGCAATGATGATCTTTCTATTTTTCCTCTGCAAAGAGATCCTGGTGTTATTGCAGGTAGTTTCATATAAGCACTGGCTCAAGAATGGTGATAAAAGTAAAAACAAGTGAGAGTGATTCAGAAAGCAATAGGTAACAAAGCAGAAAACCTGTCTGAGTATAAATACTCAGCAGGATTTCATCTTGAAAATTGTGTGCTATTTGTTTCCCTTTTCTTAAAAGCCATATGCTAGATCTCAAAAGGCACAGAAAAGAGCACCAAGGTTGACCCTGTACTGTTACAATTCTTTCTTCCAATCCAGCCTTTGGAAAAGGGCATCTGAAATCTAAATTTCTGGGAAAAGTTTCCCTTATTTCCTGAGAGCACTTACTGAGTTAACTCTTAGAAAAAGATTCTGATTTTCAAGTTCTTATTTGAAAAATAAGAAAGTAGGAGACCAGACAATTCATTTTGCTGTCTTAGCTAATGTCCTTCATAGAAGCTAGTTAAAATCTAACAAGTAGGAGACCAGACAATTCATTTTGCTGTCTTAGCTAATGTCCTTCATAGAAGCTAGTTAAAATCTAACATGATTTTTTTTTTTGTATTTGAAACAGAAATGGGTATGTGTTGCCAGATCTAGTTGAGAGGTGTCCCTGTCCATGACAGGGAGGTTGGATTAAATGATCTCTAAGGTCCCTTCCAGCCTAGGCCATTCTATGATTCTATGATTAACTTAAATATTAGAGATTTCAAGAAGGGAGGTAGGAATGCAAAGTCAATTTAAAAATAGTCTAGCAAATTCTGACTTATGTAAGTTATACCATCCATTCGTATTTCAGAAAGGACAGAATCAAACACTAAGGATTCTGGAAATATAAAATGAAACTCTCCCTGCCCCCAACGAAAAAAAAGAAGAAGTAAAAAAAGGAGTCAACTATTACTTTAACACTTACAGATATAACTCCTTAGAGAATACAGGTCTGATTTCAGCTTTGCCGTTACTATTATATGAAAAAATCCAAACCAACAACAAAAAACAAAAGACAAACCCAGAAGAAGTGAAAAATGCAGTTTTAACTCTTCCACTTTTTCTTTTGTAGTTGTATTAAAAATTTGTTAAACATTCTGTTCCAGCCTAACACACCTGGATTCTAGCTTTTTAAAGAATATTGAACAAATACATGAACTGTACTCTGGAAGAGGCATGACAACAGAATCTGTTACTTTAAGTTCCACACATGTTAGCTATTTTACATTTTCATTCTTACATATGAAAAAGAAAGGTCTTTATAGGAATTTAATTTTACTTTAAAATTTAAAATGATTGTATTAATGTAAACAATTTTTTGGAAGGTTTGGTGAAAAAGCAAGATAATAGGGGGATACTGCTCTGGATATGAATATATATTTTCTGGTGATGTGAAAAACTGGCTGCATATCTAAAGACAGGATTTGTGTCAAAGCATATCAGTGTAAAATAACCAGTCAAGTTATTTAGTAATGTATTCGGGTTGCTATAATTATATATAAGGAAGAGTAAATAATGTCAACTCATTTTTGTTCTCAAATATAATAGCTGTATCAGAAGTATCAGTCAAACCATTATATAGTGATGTGAAGCTAAAGTACTACAATCTGGAGTTGTTCTTAGACAAAGTTTTGCACCATTTACAATCCAACGATAGAGAGATTCAGATGAGATAAGAGAAAAATGATAAAAATTACTAATGCTTTAATATAAATTTTAATATATTATAAAACAAAAAGACAATAATGAAGACAATCACATTACAACTTCAGTATGTGACAGTGATTGACTATTTGTACGATCATATTTTATACTTGAAGTCAGTTTAATCTTACTTCATATTTATGTAAAATTTTTACTCTGCCATAAAAAAAGTTTAATTTTATGTCATCTTTGTTTCTTATAGGGAAATAAGACGTTAATTTCTTCCATTTTTTGTATGTGAAAAGGTTGACATCTCCAAATGATGAAATTAGCATCACACAGAGTAGTTTTAATTCCTCTGCTGAAATTCTCTATTCAGGGTCTCTTCCAGATACCTGGCACTACTACGGAGGGTACATGCTCCTTCTTTTGTGTCTGGACAGCTGTGGATATTGCTGATGGTCTCCAGTCTTTTTGCCCATTTCTCATAATGGTACACAGGCTTGCCAAAGTTTAGGGCTGGGCCAGCCACTAAACTTTGACAGATGCTCTCTCTGATCCCTCCCCCACCTTCTCAGAGGAGGATAACAGGGGAACCAGGGAGAGAGACTTTGAGTTTGGAAAAAAACTTGAACCCATTTAGTGAAAAAGAAAATAATACTAACAATAAAAATGAAGATGTTGAACTACACAGATATATACATAGGTATGTAATTATATTCAAAGATGGAAAAGAATATGTTAATATGGGAACTTGCACCTTCCAGATGGCGTATATACATAGGTATGTAGTTATATTCAAAGATGGAAAAGAATACGTTAATATGGGAACTTGCACCTTCCAGATGGCAGCTGGGCCCCAGATGGATAAGACTGGACTCAGCAGTAGATGGCAGTGTCCAAGCCCAAAGTCCTAATGAGAGGGAAAAAAACCCCCCCAAAACCAGAAAAGGATCTGTGCTTCTCTCACTCTCCCATCCAGGAAGGCAGGACAAGACAACCTGTCCTGACAAATGGTGCTTCTCTGCAGTGTGAAAACAGGAGTGAGGAACACGATCGGTGCAGGGAGATATTACCATAAGCTAACGGCAATCCTACACAGTATTTTCTTCAGATAATCAACTTGTCCCATTTTATGTTTATTGTTCCTCTTGACAAGTGTGTACTTAAAAAAATTATAGTAGTTAGAATACTTAATTCCTGAGTACAGAATGGAGTTATAAGCTAAGGGCAATCCTACACAGAAGTATTTTCTTCAGATAATCAACTTGTCCCATTTTATGTTTATTGTTCCTCTTGACAAGTGTGTACTTAAAAAAATTATAGTAGTTAGAATACTTAATTCCTGAGTACAGAATGGAGTTAGAAACGCCATTTTGTCTGTCATTTTATGCATTTTATTTTTGTGCTGGTTTATTCATTAGTTAATCCATTGTGTGCGTTTCTATACAATGTCATTTTTAGCTGAAACAATATCTTTGGAGCTTGAAAATAACTAAAATATATATTGACTGAACAAGCGAACCTTTCCTATTTTCCGTATGTTGGCAGTGAACAAAGAAAGAGGGATTTTAGCTGTGGTTTGTTGCTTCTGCGTAGTATGGTTATTGTGTTGCTTCTGAACCTCGCTTAGCAGGAGATCTTGCCACCAGCAACTTAAGAGACTTTCATAGTCCTGAAATAAAGGTTAGTTTTCGCCTTCAAAGGCTAGGCACACTCTGTGAGTCCAAATTTTCAACAGTCTTATGACAAGTTTTTCCTTTTTCTGTACTACTCTTGTCCTAAATCCTTGTGGGTTTTCTGTTTTCTTTTTTCTTTCTTTTTTTTTTTTTTAACTCTGAGTAGACATTATAAACATTTGTTTATTCTTGTGTTGTCTTATAACCAGCTTCAGAGTTCATGGGCCAGACTGATAGTGTCCAGATATAGGACTGGAATGACCTCATGTACCAAGTGTTTTCTGTTTGCAGAGCCGATTTAGACAGAAGACTGAGGGCCTATGACTGAGGGCCACTTACAGATAGAGAAGGAATGCCTGAGAAATTTGCCTTGGAGTGATTACAACACAATATTTACAGACAACTATTTTCTCAGTCAAGAAGAAGGCTTTCTGGTAATAGAGCTTGACAGACAGTTGTTTTTGCCAATGATTATGAACTTGCAGCATATGGTCATATACATTCACTTCCAGCAATGAACGAAAAATTAATTTTGAAATTGGAAGGATTGCAACTGACAGCTTTCTAATGATGAGGGACCAATTTCTTTGAAAAGAGTGTCTTCTGTTCCAAACTTCTGCTTTGTGTCTTTATGTTTACTTCCAAAATTATTTTTCTTTCTATTTAAAATTTATTGAAATACTACTGTTTGCAGTGTCATTCTGTATATTACAAAAATCATTCTGATTCTGTTCACCAAAGCAGTGATTTTATGTTTGCAACTAGTAGAAATTGTATTATATCATACTGACATTTACACAGGGGTGACTAAGAGCAATGTAATTTGAGTAAAGATACTAAGTATTTAAACAGTCCACAGCAAAAGTATATAGAGAACTTTGTTCCCTAATTTTGCAAACCAGTTGCTAATTGCCAAACATACTCAGTGTTCAGGATTTCTTCAAGGTTTTCCAAAATCTTCCTTAACATTTCCATGTATTTCAGTTCTATTTCTCATTGTGAACAGAACAGAGAATATGATATATGGATCCAGTCACAATATCCTTGAGAATCATGGTTATTACAGGTGCTATTGATGGCCTAGGCAAGACCTAGAAATTTTAGAGTGCTAGAATAATGGATTTGGTTTGGAAAGAACCTCAAAAATATGTAGTTCCAACCCCCCTGCCATGGCAGGGACATCTCCAACTGGATCGGGTTGCTCAAGGTTCCATCCAACCTGGGAACCTCCCCAGACAATCTGTTCCAGTGCCTCACCATCTTCAGGGTAAAGAATTTCTTCCTTACCTAATCAGGTAAGGTTAATAACCTGAATTTTTATGTGGAAAGGTCAATGTACCACTGCAGCATAGCACTTGCCCCATGTTCCCTAGACAGCTACTAACATAATTCCCTGAATGATGTGAGGGAAGATAGCAGCATGTTAGGAATCTGTTCTTCAGGAAAGGGTTGGGAGACTATACTGAATGGCAACCTAGAGCCTGAGTTAACCTGATACTGTTGCAGGGAAACCACCTTCCTGGAATGGTGATCCGCTGCTCCAGAAAACTCTGACAATGCCCTGAGCTGGAGTGCTTTGATCTATTCATCCAGTGGGAATGGTTAGACTTTTAAGAAATGTGATATACAAAGAGACATCAAATAATTTGGAATTGTTTAGTTTGCAGCAGGAAGGAAGACATGAACAGAGGTTCCTGAAACAAGGCATCTCCAGAAATTCAGCATTACTTTGATATTTTTTGCCCAAGTTCCTATTTTTTCTGTGTTTCAGTATGTCCAAATGGATGTAACACATATGTATCTATAGAGTACCTAACTGGTAATCCCAAAGATTATGTTATACGTGCACATATTAATGATGCAATCATTCAGATTGGAAAAGACCTTTAAGATCATCAAGTCCAACACCACCGTGACTGCTGTGTCCCAAAGTGCCACCTCTATACATTTTTGAACTCCTCCAGGGATGGCGACTCCGCCACTTCCCTGGGCAGCCTGTTCCAATGCCTCACCACTCTTGCAGTAAAGAAATTTTTCCTAATATCCAGTCTAAACCTCCCCTGGTGCAACTTCAGGCCATTTCCTCTTGTCCTATCTCTAGTTACTTGGGAAAAGAGACCAACACCCACCTTGCTCCACCCTCCTTTCAGGTAGTTATAGAGAGCAATGCCTTCTCCTCTCAGCTTCCTTTTCTCCAGACTAAACAATCCTAGTTCCCTCAGCTGCTCATCAGAGGACTTGTTCTCCAGAAGACTTGTTCTCCAGACCCTTCATCAGTTTCATTGCCCTTTTCTGGACCTGCTCCAGCACCTCAGTGACTTTCTTATGCTGCAGTGCCCAAAACTGAACACAGTACTCAAGGTGCAGCCTCACCAGTGCTATGTACAGGGCCATGATCACTTCCTTGCTCCTGCTGGCCACACTATTTCTGATACAGGTCAGGATGCCATTGGCCTTTTTGACCACCTAGGCACACTGCTGGCTTATGCTCAGCCGGATCTTCACCAACACCCCCAGATTCTTTTCTGCCAGGGGGCTTTCCAGCCACTCTTCCCCAAGCCTGTAACATTCCTGACACTTTAAAAAAAAATATTTGTGTAAAATCATGGAAAAGTGAGACTACTATATTTTATTTGTTCAGAGATCTTAGTCCTCTACTTTTCTGACTGTAAGCAACTCCAAATACCATACAGTTGTAAACTCGAGCTACTAACAAAGATTAAAATTGTTAAAAATATTTTGGCTGTGCACTGGAAATGAGACACTCATTATGAAGTTGAATATGGGAAGACAAAGAGAAAATGAGAGAATGTGTGAGG